>NC_092340.1:190942500-191245000 GCF_046630445.1 Rutidosis leptorrhynchoides | reverse complement strand
AATTAAAACCTAATGTAAAATATTAAAAATAAAAATAACTTAATTTAAAGCGTAAAGTAAATGACGATAATAAAAGTGCGATAAATTAAAGTGCGTTAAATAAAATGACGATAAATAAAATTGCGATGATTAAAAAGTACGATAATTAAAAGTGCGATAAGATATAAAATAAAGAAATTATGCTTATTTAAACTTCCGTAATCATGATGTTTGACGTGTTGATTTTAATTTATTACCATGGGTTAATTGTCCTTTGTCCTGAATTATTCAATATGTCCATACGGTTTTTGTCCATAACAGTCAACCAGTCATAAATATAAAGTGCGAGTGTCCTCGTCAAATTATCCTTATATCCGAAGTCAAATATTCCAACTAATTGGGGACTTAAACTGTAATAAGATTTAATACATTGTTAATGATTACACCAGGTTATCGACTGTGTGCAATCCAAGGTTTTAATACTTTATTATCAATTACACCAAGTGTCCTTGTATGTAATCCACCCCTGTTTTAATGAGTCCATTGACTATTATTCCATCCCCGTGTCCGGTTAAATGAACGATTATTAGTACTTATAAATATCCCGTCCATCGTGTTCAATCGAGTGTATGTGGTTATTTATAGGTACATCCAATTGTAAATCTTTATATTAAATTAACGAACTATCATTCAGTTAAACAAATATAAAGCCCATTAATAGCTCATAGTACAATTTCCACAAGTGTCGGTCTTTTGTCCAAACCCCAATTATGGTACAAAGCCCAATAACCCCGTCTTTAATATTTAGCCCAACATCACGATTACTTCGATTTAAATAAGCATAATAATAAATTAGCTACGAGACATTAATTTAAAAAGGTTGAACATAACTTACAATGAGTATTAATAGCGTAGCGTTACAAGGACAGAGTTTCGACTTTACAAACTTACAACATTCGCCATTATAACCTTATTATTATTAACTTAAAATTAAAATTAAAATTAAAATTAAAATTAAAATTAAAATTAAAATTAAAATTAAAATATGAATATAAATATAAATATATATTGAGAGTGAGAGAGATTGAATTATATTGTGTACATCATTCGTCCGAAAAACGCTTCAATTTATAGATGTGGCCATGTACAGTCCTCCATGCGATCGCATGGATTTAAAGCATCCAGGCCATGCGATCGCATGGCCTCCTTTTCCTGTTCACATATGATTCCAAAACGTGGGCAGCGCGTATTTATTTAATATATAATATAATATATATAATTTTATATAATTAATTATATATTATATTATATTCTTGTGCATTGTTGACTTGTAATTTTAGGTCCGTTGCATCGCGCATTGTTAGTTGGCTTAGGTCCCGGTTCCGGATTTTCGAACGTCCTTTCGTACTATTTAATATCTTGTACTTTGCGTTTTGCGGCTCGTACTATTGTAACTTTTAGACGTTTCTCATCAATAATTTGAACCACTTTGATTGTACTTTGTACTTTTTAGCTTTTTGGTCTTTTGCGTCTTCAAATCATCGAATCTGTCTTTTGTCTTCACCTTTTATTATATAAACGAATATCACTTGTAAATAGAACAATTGCAACCAAAAGCTTGTCTTTCTTGAAGGATAATGCTATGAAATATATGTTCGTTTTTAGCATTATCAAATTTTTCCACACTTGAGCGTTGCTTGTCCTCAAGCAATATAGAACTTGAATAAAAACATACTTGAATCACTTCTTTATTCTTCACACTTTGTACATCAATGATTTTAATACGGTGGTATGAACAATGGTAGTAACGATGTGGTTTACAGTTCACATGACTATGACAATTTAGATCCTTTAGAAAATTGGATCTTTATGAAAACATTTGATCTTTTGAAAATACAATCTAGCTTTTATCCTAGATAAGTTTTCCGGAATAACCCTTCACCGGTGTTTGTGAAATGTTTTTGTGGGTTTTGTGGGTTTCAGATTTGAAAATTTTAGCTCAAAACTTATAGTTTTGTGTCACCAACTTGCTAACCTTGTATTAGGAAAGAAACACGTCTAGTTTACTTGCTCCGTATATTACCTTTCTGTAAACTACCGTCCGGTTGTAAAGGAAAGCGTTGAACAAGCAACTGTTAAGGCAATGTCCCGTGACATGCTTGTGATTATGGTCTATATAGTGTCGGATGCAATTACTATCCTTTGTAGGAGCAATAGTAAAGATCACCCTATAGTTTTTTCGGTCTGGCACAAGGTCCTGTCTTCGACCATGCTATGAAACCACCGTTCTTACGGTTGACACCTGATTTGGTTCAGGTGACCTAATGAATTCTAGGTGAATTCCTAGGATTTTACGTTCAATGGTAATGAACGCATTGAAAATAGGGCTTTTAGAAAATAAATCGGTTTGTAATTTGATCAAAATATTTTCTCGTTCAAGCTCGAGTTTAGATATCATCGAATTTCATGAGTTTGTAATTCTCAATCTTTAAGGTCAATCTCAAGGATTGAGTGATATCAGGCTTAAAAGCTGATTTTTGATCTTTAAGGAGATTATCCTTTCTGGAGATCTGATTCATTAGTCTTATAAGTTAATTTTCACGGTGCCCCCCATTGTACGAGACAGATCCTCTCATGGTTAGGATAAGTCTGACCACTTGGCAACCCTGTTTGATGCTGAGGTCCGTGGATTTCCAGCTGATTTTCGAGAAAACTTTTCAAGGTTTTTCGTAGACTCTACAACTGGTCTGGACGACAACTTCCTGACCTAAATCAAGAAGCGCGTGTCTTTTTCTCGGAAGATTTTACTTCCTTTTAAATTCCATTTATAATAAACTGGGTAAAACTGATTAATATTGTTCAAAACAAAAGTATCGTCAATTATTTGTACAAAAATATGTGATATATGTTCTAAATAACTTGGTAAATTTTTCCCACACTTGGCTTTTATTTTCCTTTCTTTGCCTTTTTATTTTCCTCTATTCCAATTTAAATGAATTCTAACATTTTGGGTTGTTTCTCAATTTATGTCCTTTTCGAGGTAGCAATAATTTCGGTGTTAACACCTAGTTTTATCGTTCATAAATATGTATAAACATGATTTTGAATTCATTTATTTGAAAATTTTTAAAAATTTTACTAGAAATGGGTAGTCAGTATATAAGACTAGGGCTGTTCTTTATTATCAGAGAGCACTAGATTCTAATACAACTACTGCGTTACTAGTATTTTTAATGGTAACCAAGTGTTTAGATTAAAATTTTAAAAATCCGAAAGAATTTAACCCCTTCCCACACTTAAGATCTTGCAATGCCCTCATTTCCAAGAAATCGGTAACAATTTAAATTATTGAGGGTGATTAGCGTAGAAAAATGATAAAATTTTACCAAAGTTTCCAAACATATTGTTGTTTATGTTGAATGATAAATGGTACACATCATTTGTTCATTCCGTCTGTTGTTACATCACACTTGTTTTTTCGTTTTGTCGTCAAAATTAATAGCTTTTGCTGAACTTAATGCTAGTCTTTGAAAATGCGATGTATTACCCTGTTGTGTACATGAGATAAAATACATACAATACAAATATAAACATACATGGTAATTTGAAATGGGACTTAATATCCCACTCTCAAATTATAAAAAATGAAATATTAGTATACAATAATAAAAATATTAAACATTACATAAAAGTATCAAAATGTTAAGTGTTTAACATAAATAGATAAAAATAAAAAAAGATAAGAAATTACTAATGGGACACTATTGATTTGGATAGGGGTTCCAGTTCATATCATCGTTTAGGTTCCATGGTTGGTGATAGGCATTTTGGTAGGCTTGGTTTGGGTTGTACATGTCAAAGGGTGGTCGCATATCGGGGTGATGTGGTGGATAGTAAGCAGGCCGAGTCGGGATGTAGTTATTTGGTACCTGATATGATAGCTGGCGTATGATTTGGTGCTGATGAACTTGCCAGCTATCGTGTTGGCGTCACCTGGAAGTCTCATACTCATTCACGGCTTGCCACTGCTCATACCGACAATGCATATCCTCATTAGTCATTTCTACCTCATCTATTCGCTGGAAAACGTCAGTAAAACTATCCCTAATGACATCCCTGATGTCATCCGCCTACTCCATTTCCTCATCCGATCCCCTCTCTACCTGTGGATGGCGGCCCTGATATTGTACTGCCTGATTGCGTCTCCTAGTCAATACCTTTGCACCTTGATAGACTTGCAAACCTAAAGTCTCGTCCTGTTCCCAACATACCATCATCGGACCCCCTTGATCCCTATCTACACCTAAATACTCTCCAATGAGAGTAACAAAAATACCTCCTCCTATTATTCCCACTTCCTGTATTCCTTCCACCATTTTGGACAGATAAAAACCAACAAAGTAGGGGATATTAACAAAGCTTCTAGTGTTTCGAATACACTTAAGGTAAAATAAATCGTGTAAGGTCATTTTCTCCTTGTTGTTACCTCTTTGTGTAATCGAGTTTGCTAAGAATCTATGTATTATAGGAAGCTCCGCTTTATTAATATCTAAATAGGATTGTCTTCCTCCCCGCGTAAACACATTAAAATTTGACATACGTCTCCAGATGGCGTTAGCATCAAAATTTCTATCTACCCGCTCACCATGATAAATCAAATTGGTACAATCAGGTGATAGTAATTCTGCAGGAGTGTAAATCTGTAAAGCCCTGGCCATGTCCAGCATGGACATCCTGTACATCCTGCGGCCAAGTAAAAATCTAAGAAAACTCTTATCATCTAACCTATCTACATCCTTATTAAAAGCGATAGTACTCATTAGCTCAACACACCACTCTTTATATACAGGCCTACGAGTGGTAAATAAACGTTCCCAAGTAGTAAAAGAAGAGCTACCATACCTTTGGATTAGATGCTGCCTAATTGGGTTAGCTAGGTGGACCCTTTCCAAAGGCTCCCAATCTATTACCCTTGGAACTTCTACATTTTTTGTCCAAAGCTTAAATTTGTTACTTTGGTACGTCGGGTAATCTCTCCAACTTCTATCAGTCCTTAAATTAGGATGCAACTGTTCTTCATGAATTGTTGGGTGTTATATTATTTGGTGAGCGAGAAATACAACGTAGGTAATAAAAAATTGTGAGTCTGGTTCATAGTATGGCACATGTTGATCAGGTTGTTGTTGTTGTTCCTGTTGTTGTTCCAGTTCGTGATATTGCATCTCTGGTTGTGGTTCCGGAGCAGGTTGCCTAGATGATGATGATGCACCATCAGTATCGGTATTTCTATGCAAAACACATTAAACACAAAATTTGTGCATCCAAATATGCATTAGTGTTAGCAAAATAATAAATTAAAACAATTACAATAACATGTTTAATCCATATTAAACTTATACTCATTTTCATATTTTTGTCAAATCTACACTTTTTCAAATAAGCATATATGAAAATGTTTACAAAGTTCATAAGCATTCAACTCAAATAACATGTTAAAATAACCATTACTAGCAATTAAACAAGTTTCAAATGACATTTACATCAATTTAATGAAGTTCATGAATTTTAGACTTAAAAAGTCCATTTTAATTCTCAAAAATCATGTTTAGGATCAATGTTTGGATCATTTAGTTACCTAAATATGTTACACTACTTAATTTAGCAATAATTCATGACAAAAATTGGCCATAACCCGTTTATATCAAAAAGCCCCAAATTGCTCAAGAACACAAACCCTAGATTTCTAAATTTTTTGAAGTTTTTGGCTTCAAATCATGACAAATAGCATCAATCTAGGTTATACATGCATAATATACTAATAATTTAACTCTAATTACACTAGAAATTAACAAAATTAAATTAGGTAAAATTTAGCTCAAGAACACTAAAATTCAATTTAAAAGAGTTTTAGGGGGTGTAATTGTTACCTTCTTTGAAAAACTTATGAACAAACGCATGATTAGAGCGGATTATAGCAAGAAATTTGGTTGATTTTGGTGAAAAATTGGGAATTTTTGAGAGTGTTTGTGTGTGTGTTCGTGTATGTTTGTGTGTGTTTTGTGAAGACAGAGAACCAGCTCGCTGGCTTTTGATTCTGTCCATTTTTTCCTTGCCATGCGATCGCATGACTTTACAGGGTAACCCCATGCGATCGCATGGGGTTCAGTGTGTATATATATATATATATATATATATATATATATATATATATATATATATATATATATATATATATAAACCTTATACTTATTAAAACAAATAATAAAATTAATTTTAAAAATTTGTTTCTTTTAAGAATGAGGGCGTTTCGGATCGTTGTCCTAGTTCGTCTCTCAACAAAATTTTAAAATTTGTCATTTAAAAGCGTTTGTTTTAAAAGCAAAGATTTTTGGGTTTTTTTTTTTTATGTTTTTGGCATACTTTAATTCAATAAGATTAAAAATAATGATAATAAAATTTCTCGTCCCTCTTGTTGGGTAAAGCAATTTCGGTTCAACGACTTAGTCTTCAACTTACGACGAATTTTTAGAAATCACATTTTTAACTTAATGAAATAAAGTACATTTTTATTTTTAAATTCACACCAAACTTAAAAATTCAAATTAATATCATTAATATTTATATATTTTAGTTTTACAAACTTATATTAAAAATATTAATTTTTTAAAATATTTAAAAACTTAAATATATTGGTTTTAAAAATTACAATAATAATTTAATATTAATTTAAAAACAAGGTAAAAATTAAAATTAAAAATCTTTTTGGTCTTTTATTCCACTTTAATCAATCAAATATTAACAAAAATATACGCCCCTCTTTTGGGTAAAGTAATTTCGGCTAAATTACCTTGTTTTACTCCTGACGAATTTCTGAAATATTTTTGGATTGATTGATTAAAGATATTTATACCTTAAGAATATATGGTAAATTTCGCAGTGATGTAATAAATTTTTGTATGATATCAATAATTTCAGTTTCTCATACCTAATTTTATTGAATATCAATTTAATACTTTATAGCGAACGATTTAGCGTTTATTATCAAAAGGTTAAAAGCAATAAAATAAAAATAAAAACTGTACATACTTACCCGTGAGAAAAAATTCTCAGAGACCTGCTTTAGCCGACTCATAGGAGAGTCATGTGATTTAGTTTTCCATAGCTACATAAGCGTAACCTCGATTCTTCAATAACTTTTCTTCTAAACATATGAACGGTCCTTCTCTGCATAGAGTAACAAATTCGGTATTTGAATATGTTTGATTGTTCGAACATTTACCTTCGTGTGACCATTTTCCGCATTTATGACATCTTTCAAGGTGTCGTGCTCTTCTTTTTGTTGCGGATTTTGATTTTCCTTTACCAAAATGTGTCTTATGATGATCTTTCATGAGTTCTTTCCTCACTTCGTGCATTTTGCCTCTTATGAAGGATACTAGTTCACTCGGGAAAATGTTATTATTACGTTTAGTAATCATAGCGTGTAGTAGTAGACCATGGTTCAGATCAAAGGAATTCTTCATCTCGTAAAACCTAACAGAAATAAAAATTCAGAATGGAGGGAGAAGACTAGTTCTTTAGGGTCTGCTAGGGAAAGACTATTCGGATTCCATTTTTGAGAACTACACAAAAACAAAAAATCTAACTCTAACAGAAATACATATTACCCTTAAAAGATTCGAATCTTCCCACACTTAGTTAGCTGTGGTGTCGAAATTGTGATTAACTTTATCTTCAACTTCCATTGGATTATCTATGTAATGTTTAACTCTGTGACCATTTACTTTAAATTCAATCCCATTTGAATTTATTAACTCTACTATTCCGTATAGGAAAACTCTTTTCACTATGAATGGTCCAGACCATCTTGATTTCAATTTTCTAGGAAATAGCTTGAATCGTGAATTGAAAAGAAAAACTCTGTCTCATGCCTTAAATTCTTTTGAACTTCTGATTCTTTTATCATGCCATTTCTTCGTTGTTTCTTTATAGACTAACGAATTTTCATATGCTTCATGTCTTAATTCTTCTAATTCGTTTAATTGACTTAACCGTAGACATCCGGCTTCATGCAAATCAAGATTACATGTCTTCAAAGCCCAAAATGCTTTGTGCTCAATTTCTACTGGAAGGTGACATGCTTTTCTTTAAACGAGTCTAAAAGGTGTGGTGCAAATTGGAGTTTTGTAGGCTGTTCTAAAAGCCCAGAGTGCATCCTCCAATTTCATGGACCATTCCTTCGGATTTGATTCTACAGTTTTCTCTAGAATACGTTTTAAAGCTCGGCTGGTATTTTTAACTTGTCCACTTGTTTGTGGATGATAAGCGGTTGAGATTTTATGAGTTACTCCATATCTTTTGAGAACTTTCTCAAGTTGATTATTACAAAAGTGAGTACCCCGATCACTTATTCAAGCTTTCGGTTTTCCAAACCTTGCAAAAAGACGTTTTAAGAAGTTGACTACAACTCGTGCATCGTTAGTTGGGAGAGCTTGTGCTTTCACCCATTTAGATACATAATCAATAGTAACGAGAATGTAGAGATTATTATGAGATTTTGGAAATTGACCCATAAAGTCAATACCCCAAACGTCAAATACTTCACATACTTGAATGACATTTTGTAGCATTTCATCACGTTGACTTATTTTTTCGGCCCTTTGACAAGCATCACAGGATTTACAAAGAAGGTGCGCGTCTTTGAAAATTGTATGCCAATAGAATCCAGCGTCATAGACTTTTCTTGCTGTGAGTTGAGGCCCATAATGCCCTCCTGTTGGTCCTGTGTGACGATGGTTTAAGATTTGACTAGCTTCATTTCTGAATACGCATCGGCATATTATTCCATCGGGACATCTTTTAAACAAATGTGGATCTTCCCAGAAATAGTGTTTTATATCACTAAAGAATTTCTTTCATTTTTGGTACGACAATCCTTTTTCAAGGAATCCACATACTAAGTAGTTTGCATAGTCTGCAAACCATGGAATTTCATTATAATCGATTTTCAATAGATATTCATCAGGAAAGTTATCTTGTATAGCCGATTCATTTAGAACTTCTAATTCGGGATTTTCAAGACGAGAAAGATGATCAGCGGCGAGATTTTCTGCTCCCTTTTTGTCTCGGATTTTAATATTGAACTTTTGTAAGAGTAAGATCCAACGGATTAATCATGGTTTGGCATCTTGTTTCGAAAATAGGTATCTAAGAGCAGAATGGTCGGTATAGACCACCATTTTTGCTAGAACGAGATATGAACGAAATTTGTCAAAAGCAAAGACAATAGCAAGGAGTTCTTTTTCAGTAGTTTTGTAGTTTGTTTGTGCTCCTTGTAACATCTTACTAGCATAATAAATAGGTTGAAATCATTTTTCAATCCTTTGTCCTAAAACGGCTCCCATTGCAAAATCACTTGCATCGCACAGGAGTTCAAATGGTAGATTCCAATTTGGAGTTATCATGATCGGTGCATTAGTGAGTTTTTCTTTAAGAATATTAAAAGATTTGATGCATTCATCCGAAAAGATGAATGGAGCATTCTTTTCTAGGAGTTTATTCATAGGAGTGGCAATTTTAGAAAAATCTTTTATGAAACGTCGGTAAAAACCGGCATGCCTTAGAAAACTCCTAACTCCTCTAACATTGGTGGGATGTGGAAGTTTACAATTACATCTACTTTAGCTCTATCCACTTCAATTCCTTCCTTTGAAATTTTATGACCAAGAACGATGCCTTCTTTAACCATGAAATGGCATTTCTCCGAATTAAGTACTAGATTTGATTGCTCGCATCTAATAAGCATTCGTTCAAGATTAACTAAACATGATTAAAATGTATTACCAAAGACTAAGAAGTCGTCCATGAAAACTTCCATGTATTCTTCTATCATGTTGTGAAAAATCGCCATCATGCACCTTTGAAAGGTTGCAGGGGCGTTACAAAGTCCAAATGGCATGCGTTTATAAGTAAAAGTACCATAAGGGCACGTGAACGTGGTTTTCTCTTGGTCCTCGGGTGCGATTGGAATTTGAAAATATCCGAAAAAATCGTCAAGGAAAAAATAGTAACTATTTCCGGCTAATCTTTCCAACATTTGATCAATGAAAGGTAAGGGAAAGTGATCTTTTCTGGTGGCATCAATTAATTTTCCATAATCAATACAAACACGCCATCCTGTTACAGTCCTAGTAGGAATAAGCTCATTTTTTCATTTGTGATGACAGTCATGCCACCTTTCTTAGGTACACATTGAACTGGGCTTACCCATGGACTATCAGAGATTGGATAAATTAAACCTGCATCTAGCAGTTTAATAATTTCTTTATTAACAACATCTTGCATATTAGGATTTAGTCTTCATTGGCGTTGCACGTAGGTTTTATGACCTTCTTCCATAAGGATTTTATTTGTGCAATACGAAGGACTTATGCCTTTAATGCCATGAATCTTCCATGCAATAGCTGGTTTATGAGCTTTTAGCACAGAAATGAGTTGAGATTTTTCATTTTCCGTAAGAGAAGACTATATTATTACAGGTAATTCGGATTCACCATGTAAATAAGCGTATTCCAAATGGTTTGGAAGCGGCTTTAACTCTAATATCGGTGGTTCTTCTATCGATGATTTGTATCGATATCTGTCTTCTTCTTTTAGCATTTGAATTTCCTTTGTTGTTGGTTCGTATTCATTAGCCATAAGTGTAGCTAACATTTTAGCTTCATCAATTGGTTCAGTTCCTTATCCTAAAGAACATTCTCCTGTTCCTTGTAATTCTGGAAATTCTTCTAACAATTCTGCATGTGAATCTATAGTTTGAATATAATAACATGTGTCATCTGCAGATTGCGGTTGTTGCATGGCTCTATCAACAGAAAAGGTAACACTCAAGTCCTCTATACTTAGGGTCAGTTTCTTACCGAACACGTCTATTATTGCATTTGCCGTGTTTAAGAATGGTCTTCCTAATATAAGAGGAACTCGGGAATCTTCTTCCATGTCTAGAATAACAAAATCTACTGGAAATACTAAAGTACCAACTTTAACTAGCATGTTCGCCATTATCCCTCTAGGATATTTTACTGATCAATCGGCTAGTTGTATGTTTATTCGTGTTGGTTTCAATTCTCCGAGGTCTAGTTTAGTGTATAATGAATACGGCATTAAATTTATACTAGCACCTAAATCTGCCAATGCTTCTATTGAACTAAGACTACCCAGAAAACATGGAATTGTGAAACTTCCTGGATCTGATAATTTTTCTGGTAGTTTATTCAACAGCACTGCAGAACAATTAGCATTCATAGTAACAACAGAGAGTTCTTCCATTTTCTTTCTATTTGTGATTAGATCTTTCAAGAATTTAGCATATCTAGGCATTCCTGAAATCACATCAATGAAAGGAAGATTGACATTTATTTGTTTAAACATATCCAAGAATTTGGATTGCTCGGCTTCAAGTCTTTCTTTTCTCATTTTACTTGGGTAAGGAAGTGGTGGTTGGTATGGTTTAACATAAGGTTTAGCCTTAACTGTGTTATCTTCATTAACCTTTTCAACTACCGGTTATGTTTCTTTCTCTTGCTCAGGTTGTGGTGCCTGTGTAGTAGGAATAGCGTCATCAGAAATTACAGGCATTTCAGGTGGTTTAAGTGTAATACCACTTCTTGTGGTAATGGTTTTAGCTGTTTCATTCCGGGGGTTAGTATTTGTATCGCTAGGTAAACTTCCCGGTTTTCTTTCACCTATCAACCTTGCTAGGTTACTTACTTCTTGTTCCAGATTTTGAATAGAAGTTTGTTGATTTCTAAATGCTTGAGCATTTTGTTCATTGGTTTGTTTCTGAGATGTGAAAAACTGCGTTTGAGATTCAACTAGCTTAGACATCATGTCTTCTAAATTTGGCTTTTTATCATCGGTTTGTGGTGGTTTAATTGGAAAAATAGGTCTTTGCTGGTTGTAAGTATTATTAGATACTTGTTGATTGCTAGGACTTGTTGGTTGTTGTATGGAACATTTCGGTTATAATTCTGATTTTGATTGTAGATTGGTCTTGGCGGTTGATAATTATTTTGATAATTATTTCCAGGTCTTTGGTTCATGTATGAAACATTCTCTCTTTGTTCCATTGTTTGTTCAATACTAAGACAATCTTTTGTCAAATGTGGTCCTCCACACTGCTCACAACTAATTTGTATTGAGTGAATATCTTTAGTCATATTTTCCATTCGTCTCTCGACAGCATCTATCTTTGCAGACATGGAATCAAAGTCATGGCTAGAATCCGCTCTAGCTGCTTTAGATGATCTAACGATATCTTTTTCTTGGTGCCACTCATGTGAGTGGGAAGCAGTGTTATCAATAATTTTATAAGCTTTAGTTGTAGTTTTCTTCATAATGGAACCACCAGTTGCTATGTCGATGTCTTTTCGTGTAGTAATATCGCATCCTTGGTAAAATATTTGTACTATTTGATAAGTGTCTAAACCATGTTGCGGACATCCTCTTAACAACTTTTCAAATCTTGACCACACCTCATATAGAGTTTCATTTGGTTTTTGTGTGAACGTAACAATTTCTCCTTGAAGTCTCACGGCTTTAGATGCCGGAAAGAATTGTTTAAGAAAATTTTCAACTAAAACATCCCATGTATCAATCGCCCTTTCAGGTAACGATTCTAACCAATCTTTGGCTTCTCCCTTTAAAGTCCAAGGAAATAACATGACATAGATTTGTTCATCCTTAACTTCTCTGATTTGAATAGAGTACAGATCCTATTAAAGGTTCGAAGATGTTCATTTGGATCTTCCTTCGACGCACCACTAAATAGGCATTGATTAGTTACCATGTGTAGGATTTGTCATTTTATTTCATAATCTGGCGCATTAATGTTTGGTTGAGTAATTGCGTGACCTTGACCAGTGCGTTTAGCTCTCAATCGGTCTTCCATACTTAGAGTTTCCAGATTTTCCATGATTGAAATTGTTGAATCCGAATCACTAGAGGATTCTGACTTAATGGTTTCTTCCTCGATAATCTCTGGATGAGTGATTTGTGGTTCAGGAGGAATGATTAGTGGTTCAGGATCTCTGAATTGTCCCTGATTATCTTCCGGGTTCTCAATTGTGAGGTCGGGTTCAAAAAATGGATTATCGGAAATTTGAATTGGAGTATTTGGTCGACTAGATGACGATTCTAAAGAAAAATCAAGGGCGACAATGTTGGCTAGATGTCTTGATCGAGTTACAGGTGGTGAACGTATGAAAGGTGGTGAATGTTTTGCTCGGTGCATTCACTGAATATCCTATTAGTTATAAAAGATAAAAATTATATAAGTTATCAAATTAATAGACTTTTATGATTTTGTCCACGTTTCTAATAGCCAATAGATGCAGCAGGTAGCCAGGACCCTTTAAATCGGAAGTCTACAACTCGCCACTAACAAATCCAACTATTACTACGAACCAGAAAATTTTAGATGTCTATCAATTTAACCGCTTAAAATAATTTTTCGTTTTGAAATTTTAGAGAAGAAATAGAAAATTATATGTCCTAAAAACTAGAGCGTCGAGAAATAAGAGGGAAAAAGAGTGCGTCGAAAAACGTCGAAAAATAATAAAAAGAAAGTAAAGTGTCGAAACTTAAAAGTCTAAAAACTAAAAATTAAAACTTACGTCTAAAGGTATTAAAGCTTTAAAAGGAATTCTATATCCAAAACGGCAATAACTTAAAAAGTACTAAAATCTTAAAACGGCGTCGCAAAATTCCAAAGCACCTAAATCTTAGTCTAAAGAAAAAGCACTTAAGGGATTTTACGGCAAAGCCTAAAAATCTAGAAATAAAAATAACTACGGCAAAATACTAGTCTTAAAACTAATTACGAATGATAAAAATACAAATTACGATTAAACGATTAAAAATATACTAAATATAGAAAATAGAACTTAAAGTTATAAAAATACAATTTTTATAAAAATATTATTTTTATATTATTTTTTTAAAAAGTATTAATTTTATATATTAATAAAACTTATTAGAACTTAACATTACAAATTAAATAATAAAACTAAAACTAATATTAAAAACTAATTAATTAATTAAACCCTAATTAGGTTAACTAATAGTAATAATTAATAATACTCCGTAATTAATGCTGTACTATGATCAGACCAGGCATGTCACATTAACCCATGCGGTCGCATTGGTTTATACCTTCACTCTCATGCGATCGCATGGAGTGCAGGTTCAGATCAAATGCAGGCCAGAAAATGCAGGTTCATCTTAAATTTTTTTTTTTTACTTTTTACTTTATAATTTTAAAAAATTTAAAATAAATAATTAAAATACACTTATATTTTTAAGATCTAAAAAAAAAAAAAATACTTTTATACTTTATAAAATATATATTTTCGTTTTACTCTTTTTTTTATGTTTTAAATTTTTATAACTTAAAACGTATTTTTACAAAAATAAATTAAACTTAATAAAAATCTTTTTTTTTATATATAGCATTTCGATTCGGCGTTTAAGATGATCCCCGGCAGCGATGCCAAAAATACTTGATGTTATGCGAGGTGTATACGAAATAGTTATATTTTTATTAAATACTATTAAATACGATACAATTTTACACAAGTTATTTATTTATTTATAGACTGGATATACCTAAACCTTGCTACAACACTTATAGGCAGTGTACCTAATCGTACAGTAATGTAGTTTTTAGTAAGTCCGGTTCGTTCCGTAGGGAGCTAGCCAAATTTAACGCTATATTTTTAGACTATATATATATATATATATATATATATATATATATATATATATATATATATATATATATATATATATATATATAAGTATTATTATTATTATTATTATAAAAGGGGGTTTTTACCGTTTGTGACCGGTTTGTTGGTTTTATGTCTTAAGTCACAATTAAAACCTAATGTAAAATATTAAAAATAAAAATAACTTAATTTAAAGCGTAAAGTAAATGATGATAATAAAAGTGCGATAAATTAAAGTGCGTTAAATAAAATGACGATAAATAAAATTGCGATGATTAAAAAGTACGATAATTAAAAGTGCAATAAGATATAAAATAAAGAAATTATGCTTATTTAAACTTCCGTAATCATGATGTTTGACGTGTTGATTTTAATTTATTACAATGGGTTAATTGTCCTTTGTCCTGGATTATTCAATATGTCTATACGGTTTTTGTCCATAACAGTCCATTAGTCATAAATATAAAGTGCGAGTGTCCTCGTCAAATTATCCTTATATCCGAAGTCAAATATTCCAACTAATTTGGGACTTAAACTGTAATAAGGTTTAATACATTGTTAATGATTACACCAGGTTATCGACTATGTGCAATCCAAGGTTTTAATACTTTATTATCAATTACACCAAGTGTCCTTGTATGTAATCCACCCCTGTTTTAATGAGTCCATTGACTATTAATCCATCCCTGTGTCCGGTTAAATGAACGATTATTAGTACTTATAAATATCCCGCCCATCGTTTCCGATCGAGTGTATGTGGTTATTTATAGGTACGTCCAATTGTAAATCTTTATATTAAATTAACAAACTATCATTTAGTTAAACAACTATAAAGCCCATTAATAGCCCATAGTCCAATTTCCACAAGTGTCGGTCTTTTGTCCAAACCCCAATTATGGTACAAAGACCAATAACCCCGTATTTAATATTTAGCCCAACATCACGATTACTTCGATTTAGATAAGCATAATAATAACTTAGCTACGAGACATTAATTTAAAAAGGTTGAACATAACTTACAATGAGTATTAATAGCGTAGCGTTACACGGACAGAGTTTTGACTTTACAAACTTACAACATTCGCCACTATAACCTTATTATTATTAACTTAAAATTAAAATTTAAATTAAAATTAAAATTAAAATATAAATATAAATATATATTGAGAGTGAGAGAGATTGAATTATATTGTGTACATCATTCGTCCGAAAAATGCTTCAATTTATAGATGTGACCATGTACAGTCCTCCATGCAATCGCATGGATTTAAAGCATCCAGGCCATGCGATCACATGGCCTCCTTTTCCTGGTCACATATGATTCCAAAACGTGGGCTGCGCGTATTTATTTAATATATAATATAATATATATAATTTTATATAATTAATTATGTATTATATTATATTCTTGTGCATTGTTGACTTGTAATTTAAGGTCCGTTGCGTCGCGCGTCGTTAGTTGGCTCAGGTCCCAGTTCCGGATTTTCGAACGTCCTTCGTACTATTTAATATCTTGTACTTTGCGTTTTGCGGCTCGTACTCTTATAACTTTTAGACGTTTCTCATCAATAATTTGTACCACTTTGATTGTAATTTGTACTTTTTAGCTTTTTGGTCGTTTGCGTCTTCAAATCGTCGAATCTGTCTTTTGCCTTCACCTTTTATTATTTAAATGAATATCACTTGTAAATAGAACAATTGCAACCAAAAGCTTGTCTTTCTTGAAAGATAATGCTATGAAATATATGTTTGTTTTTAGCATTATCAGTTACAATAATTAATATGGGTTGATTTTAATTCGAATAAACATTTTAGATAAAGAAATAAGATAAAAACGATACAGTTTTGATAACTGCTTTTCGATCAACGAAACGCTCGGGTTTATTTTAATAATTAATTTATTAATTATTAACTTTTTAAAAATATTTAATTTATTGGGTTTTAATAAATTAAACATTTGGTTGCATTTTAACGATTGGTTTAGCATTCCGGGCCTTCGGTATGACTAAACGGCACTTGAAACGAACCACGAGTACAAGCTTTTACACAAAACGAGCCCGAGACCCGAGCCCGAGGCCACATGGCCGTGACCTCATACATCATCATCCTTGATCCCATGATTAGCCCATGCATGTTGACTATTAGTTTTAGGCCCATGTTTGTTGACTTTTAGTTTTTAAACACTAAATAACTAACTAGATAATTCTCTAAACAATTATTACACCCTCATTCTATCCTACATCAACAAAAAATGAATTGTATTCTCAAGGATTTGATGAGAGTTGACTTTTGATCTGATCATTTAACATGTTTAGATGTTTAGCTTTTGAAAAACTAAGAACTTTAGGCTTTGATTTCACTTGATTTCGTTACCGTATGCTTAAAATATGCTAAATCGAAGTTTCGACTAGTTTATAATTGAAATCCGAATTCTCTGAGATATGTGTTTATTGAATTAGCTAATGGAAAGTGTACTACTGTAATTATTGTGAAAAATCATGCTGTTAGACTTAAGAATTGCATAAAAAGCTTTTGTAATGCTCCCGATATGTTTAAACGAAGATTCATACGTTAAAGTGTACCGAAACTGTTTTAATGCTAGAAATAATTACCAAGAGTGAACTAGTAATTGATTAAGGCTTTGATCTTCTAGATTATGTTATTTCATATGTTCCTTGACATATTTCATTTGCATGTTAACATCTAAAAACGTTAATTGCCATGAGTTATAAGCTTGATAAATTGACATGTCTAGTTGCTGTCCAAAACTGATAGATCAGTAAAGATCGGTTAGTCTGTACAAATTGGCTAAACAAAAATTGCTCGATTTTTGATATGTGTTAGTTTAACTTGTCCTTGAACCATATCCACTGTTCTTGTATCAATTTCATGTCCCAACCTCCGGTTATAGCCAAAATGAAATTAGTGCGCGGTCAGAAACTGACTTGGCAAACCATAAATGTATCCCTTCTAATTCATGACTTTTAATTATCGTATGAGACCCTGGCTGGGCTTTTTGGAATTGATTTTGAGTATAATTATGATCTTGATTTTTCCATTTTTGCATAAATTTTTTACTATGAGATAATATGCTAAGTTTGCTACATGTACATGAACTTTGTGCACAACGATAAACTGAAATTGTGAAATTGACCATGTATGACCTAAAACGTGTTGTTTGACTTAGGTTTGACATGTTGACCAACATTTGACATGAACCTACTGATGTTGACCTTAGTTTACTACTTTGACCAAGTTTGACTTTTGGTTTGACTTTGGTTGACTTTGTTTGACTTGCATGATCTAGTTGACTATATGTTGACTTTTACTTTTAAACGCATCGAGTCGAGCAATAAGACAACTTATACTATGAAACCACATTTGTTTAAGACATATTTATTGACCAACCTAAATACGTATACTTAGGTTCCATTACTTGGCTATAATCCGTACAAGTTTTTGTCTGTCATCCGAGCTTTATTCAAAGGTGAGTCTACAGTCCCGCTTTTTACACGTTTTCAGGGATGAGAATACACGCTGTTATACTTACATTATCAAATGCTTTTGTATTGACACGTGTACTATATATGCATATTGAGTTTGTTCACAAATCCTTTAGCTTGAATACTTTTAATACCATCGGTGTAAGTACAATTTAGATGGACGGATCCGTTAGGTTGAGAACCTCACCCTAAAATATTAACTGCGGTGCATTTACTTTGAACATTAGATACACTTAAACAAGTGTATAACATTTTATGAGGTAAAGGCGAGTATAGTGGTTTCTATACTCGGGTCATTGCTAGTATTCAGGTGCTCATAGATTATGCAAACATTTTCGCAACTTGGAGTTGTACTTGTAAAATCTCGTGGTCAAGGAACTAAACTATTTCCTGATAAATGTTTTTCAGATACTGTTACATAACTTTAAACCTGTAGATTCACCAACATTATTTGTTGACCTGTTTTTGCGTGTTTTATTCTCAAGTCCTTAAGAGGTAGACTTCCGCTGTGTTTGCTGCATGGTCTGGCCGTGGAGTCAACATACTATTTAAAGAACATTATTTACTTTTGCATTTAAAACTTTTATAACTGTTTAAATACTGTTGCTTGTGGTTACGATCACAACAGTGTTTCTATTTTGAGATTTATTGACTTATGTTTGAAAGTCAACTTTTAATAAAATTAAAAGCGATTGCTTTAAACGTCTCATATAGAGGGCGTAACTGTTAACTGTGGGACCTTGATTAACACACCGTCAGATGGAAATTTGGCGGGGTGTTATAGATGGTATCAGAGCTAACGGTTCATAGGGAAACTAGGACTTGCATTAGTGTGTCTGATTTGGTCATTAGGACACTTTAGTGAGTCTAGATTACGATCGGGACTTAGTCATTACATGAGTACTTTATGACTAACATTATTTGTTTGACTAACCTACTTTATATGGGTTCTTGTCTTGTGAGTTAGATGTCACAGGATTCCAGAAACAGTAGCAACAAGTCAAGAGTGGTTGAGGTGAATGCACCTGCTCCTGCTTCATCACCAGCACCTGCTCCACACCAGATGCCTAACTATCCCGTTAATCTTTATGAGTTGGACCTGATTCATACTAATCGAAACATGAATGTAGTTGATCGTGTTAATGCTTAGAGTGATGTTGCGAGGACATACCCCCATCCTGATGATCTTGACAGGTTGAACTCAAGGGTTACGTCCCTACACACTTATATGTATGAGACCGAAGCAAGGTTCTTCGACATGGAGCAATTGATAGCAGCCTTGACTGCCAGGGTTGCTGCGTTAGAGGCAGAACGTGATAGGTCAAGGAATGATGGACCTGCCTCCCGTACCCAACAGAAGAGGAAGTGAAGGGTCATTCAACCATGAGCTTTCTTTTCTTTTTCATCCACCATCCTTTCTTTATTTGATTATATAAGACTTACCGGGTGTTTTAAACCGGGCTACTAGTACATTATGCTTATTGTTTGGGTTATTACTTTTGGGATTTGGTTTATTACTTTTGGATTTTAAGTTTAATAATGGTGGATTATGCTATGAATAATTATTATCTTTTATTGCATGCGGTACTATTCTGTATTTAGTCACATTGTATGATTGTAATACTTGTGTTATGTGATACTACTATTACCATTAATGTCACGGCTTAGTGCTACTACCACTGCTATCACTACATAACACTAGTACCACTATTATTACCACTAGTGTCACTACTACCACTACTATCACTGGTGACACTACTAACACTACTACCACTACTATCACTACTATCACTACTAATACTACTTACACTACTTCTCACTACTAATGAATCTTTTCGTACTATTATTATTTACTAGTCTTCAACACTCGTTGCTAGTATATTTTTATATATAGCATTGTTTTGACACTGACCTAGTGTGTTTTTCTGTGTTGAAGATGCCTCTGAAGGAATCAACTGCCGCTCAGATCAAGAGAATGGTCGCCGAAGGAATTGCGGCTGAAAGAGCTGAACTACTGAGAGAATTCAACAACGCTCGCAACAGCAATGATCGTGGTGGTTCGAGCAATACCAATGGGAATGGCACTCAAGGCCGTAAAGGATGTTCTTACAAGACATTCACTAGTTGCAACCCGCACCCTTTTAACAGAACTGAGGGACCAGTTGGTCTCACTCGTTGGTTTGAAAAGCTTGAGTCAGTATTATGCATTAGTGGGTGTAATGATAATGACCGGGTAGGTTTTTCTATGGGCAAGCTGTCGGACAGTGCGCTCACCTGGTGGAACAACTATGCTCAATCCCTGGGTCATGATCAAGCTTATGCCCTACCTTGGGAAACCTTAAAGCAGAGAATGATCGAAGAGTATTGTTCACAAAACGAGATTAAGAAAATGGAACGCGAGTTCCGAGAATTGAAGTTAGCAGGCAACGATCTCACCGCCTATAACAAGAGATTCTTTGAACTGGCGCTAATGTTTCCTGAAATGGTTACTCCTGAACGGCGTAAGGTGGAGCTGTACATCGAAGGTCTAAGTGAGAATATTCAAGGCGGGGGGTCAATACTTCTAAACTTGAAAACGTGCAAGAAGCTATTGACATGGCCAGTTTATTATTGGATCAGATTGCCCAGAGAGGAAGGGGTACTACAGTGAATGAGAATAAGTCCAATGATGGTAAGAGAAAGTGGAATGGTGGTCAGGATAAGAATTTTAACCAACAGCCATTCAAGAAACAAGACACTTACCGCAACGACACTGGAGTCACAGGAACTAACTCCGGGTATAAGGGTAAAAATCCACAATGTCAAAAGTATGGCAAGCATCATATCGAAAACCGTGATGTTCTAATTTGTGACCGGTGTAAGAAGTATGGCCATTTGGCGAAAGATTGCAAGGTTAATCTCAACGGCAACACCAACAACAACAACACTGCAAGTAATGCGAACAATGCTGGTAATGGTAAGAACTATTTTGGTTGTGAAAAGTTGGGTCATTTCAAGCAGGACTGTCCTAAGAACAACAACAATGGGAATGCTCGAGACAGGGCATTCAACATCAATTCTGCGGAAGCTCATGAAGATCCGAAGCTAGTTACGGGTACGTTTTCACTCAATGATCAACCTGTTTATGTTTTGTTTGACACTGGTAATGATAGAAGTTTTATATCTAAGGATATTTGTCACAATGTTAAGAGCCATGTTTCTCCCTTAGATAACGTGTATTCCATAGAACTAGGGAACGGTAACTTGATGAGAGCCGATAAGATTTATCACAGTTGTACTTTGACGTTAGAGGGTAAGCCATATAGCATTGATGTGATACCTATTAAACTGGTAAGTTTTGATTTCGAGGTTGGAATGGACTGGTTAGCTGATAACAAAGTCGAGGTGGTCTATGATCTAAAGGCTATTCGTATTCCTATTACTGACGGTGAACCTATGATGATTTACGGTGAAAAGAATGGCTCACAATTACATCTCATTAACTGCTTGAAAGTTCAGAAGTATGTGAGAAAGGGATGTATCGCGTTTATAGCTCACGTAAGCCAAATTGTACCTGAAGAAAGGAGACCCGAAGACGTTCCTATAGTTAGAGAATTTCTTGAAGTTTTTCCGGAGGAACTACCCGGTCTCCCACCGCATCGAGAAGTTGAGTTTCAGATAGATTTAGTGCCAGGAGCGGCACCGGTGGCTCGCGCACCGTACAGACTTGCACCTACAGAGCTTCAAGAGTTGTCTAGCCAATTGTAAGAGTTGTTATACAAGGGATTCATCTAACCGAGTTCTTCACCTTCGGGAGCTCTGGTTTTGTTTGTTAAAAAGAAAGATGGGTCAATGAGGATGTGTATCGACTACAGAGAATTGAACAAGTTGACAATCAAGAATCGGTATCCGCTACGAAGGATTGATGACTTATTTGATCAACTACAAGGATCGAGTTGTTATTCTAAGATTGATTTAAGATTCGAGTATCACCAAATGAGAGTCAAAGAAATTGATGTCCCGAAGACGGCGTTTAGAACACGCTATGGACAGTATGAGTTTATAGTGATGCCGTTTGGTTTGACGAATGCACCAGCAGTGTTCATGGACCTCATGAACTGTGTGTGTAAGCCATACCTAGATAAATTCGTCATTGTGTTTATTGATGATATATTGGTGTACTCCAAGACCAAGGAAGAGCATGAATAGCATCTACGCTCGATATTGACCATGCTTAGAAAAGAACAGTTGTATGCAAAGTTCTATAAGTGTGATTTTTGGTTACCAGAGGTACAATTTCTTGGCCATGTTGTAGGGGCCAATGAAATATAGGTCGATCCAGCAAAGATTGAGTCGGTTAAGAATTGGGAAACCCCAAAGATACTAACTCAGATCCGGAAATTTTTAGGTCTAGCTGGTTACTACAGGAGATTCATTGAAGGATTCTCTAAGATTGCCCGACCATTAACCGCGTTGACTCATAAGGGCAAGAAGTATGAGTGGTCAAAACCGCAAGAAACTGCATTTCAGTTGTTGAAGGAGAAATTAACAACTGCGCCGATATTGTCTCTACCCGAGGGAAGTGAAGATTTTGTTATTTATTGTGATGCCTCACGTCAAGGAATGGGTTGCGTGATTTTGCAACGAAACAAGGTTATTGCTTATGGATCACGTCAGTTAAGGATTCACGAGCAGAACTACACTACACACGACCTTGAACTAGGAGCTGTTGTTTTTGCACTTAAAATGTGGAGACACTACCTGTATGGAACCAAGTTTACTATCTTCACCGACCATAAGAGTTTACAGCACATATTCGATCAAAAACAGCTCAACATGAGACAACGACGTTGGATGGAACTACTTAACGATTATAACTTCAAACTTCAATACCATCCGGGCAAGGCAAATGTTGTGGCGGATGCTTTAAGTAGAAAAGAGTGAGAGAAACCTCTTAGGGTTAAAGCTCTTAACATAGTTGTCCGTACGAATCTCACATCACAGATCCGCGAAGCACAACGGGAAGTCGTGAAGCAAGAAAATGTCGATGTTGAATTTCTCAGAGGAATGTATAAGAAATTTGACATAAAGGAGGAAGGAACACGGTACTTTGCTAATAAAATCTGGGTACTAAAGTTTGATGGATTGAGAGAACTAGTGTTGGAAGAAGCACACAAGTCAAGGTACTCAATTCATCTGGGATCAGATAAAATGTACCAAGATTTGAAGGCATTTTATTGGTGGCCAAACTTGAAAGCTGATATTGCTACCTATGTCGGAAAGTGCTTAACTTGCGCTAAAGTCAAGGCTGAACATCAGAAGCCATCAGAGTTATTAACTCAACCAGAGATTCCCCAGTGGAAGTGGGAAGGTATTACCATGGACTTCATCACGAAACTGCCGAGAACAGTGGGAGGTTACGATACTATTTGGGTTATCGTGGATCATCTCACTAAGTCTGCACACTTCTTACTGATAAGAGAAATTGATAAAATGGAGAAGTTGGCTCAGATCTACATTAAGGAAGTCGTCTCTAGGCATGGAATGCCTATATCTATTATATCCGATCGCGACAGCAGATTCACTTCCAGGTTTTGGCAGTCATTACAGAAAGCAATGGGGACCCGATTAGATATGAGTACAGTATATCACCCCCAGACAGATGGCCAGAGCGAGCGGACTATTCAAACTTTTGAAGACATGTTGCGATCATGTGTCATTGATTTCGGAAACGGATAGGATAAGTACTTACCACTAGCTGAGTTCTCATACAATAACAGCTACCATACGAGCATAAAAGCTGCACCTTTCGAAGCGTTGTACGGAAGGAAATGTAGATCTCCCGTGTGTTGGAGCGAGTTGGGGGATAGTTAGTTGACAGGTCCTGAGATTATTCAGGAGACAATTGAGAAAGTCCTACAGATTCAGGAACAATTGAGAACGGCTCGGAGTCGTCAAAAGAGTTATGTCAACGTTAGACAGAAGGACATAGAATTCCAAGTTGGTGACAAAGTTATGCTTAAAGTATCACCTTGGAAGGGTGTTATACGATTTGCGAAATGAGGTATACTGAGTCCTAGATATGTTGGACCATTCGAGATAACTAAAAGAGTTGGACCGGTAGCTTGCAGATTGGAGCTGCCACAAGAACTCTGTGGTATACACGACGTTTTTCATGTATCCAATCTAAAGAAGTGCCTAGCCGATGAGAATTTGATTATTCCTTTAGAGGAACTGCGTATCGATGACAAACTTCATTTCATTGAAGAACCTGTCAAAATCTTGGGCCGTAAGGTTAAACAGTTGAAACAAAGTAGAATTCCTATCGTTAAAGTTCGGTGGAACGCGAGAAGAGGACCAGAGTTCACGTGGGAGCATGAAGACCAGATGAGACTGAAATACTCGCAACTGTTTCCTGAGGAAACTACTTCAGCGGACAATCACTAAAATTTTGGGACGAAATTTTCAATAACAGGTGGGTAATGTAACAACTTGCTTTTTCCGTTACTTCCGTTTACCGTCTGTTAGTTTATTTAACGGCAAATACTTGACGTTTATGTGTTTATGTGTAATAAATGCATACTTGATCCTTGGAGGGTTACAATAATTAATATGGATTGATATTAATTGGAATAGACATTTCAGATAAAGAAATACGATAAAAACGATACTGTTTTGATAACTGCTTTTCGAGCAACGAAACGCTCGGGTTTATTTTAATAATTAATTTTATAATTATTAGTTTTTTAAAATATTTAATTTATTGGGTTTTTAATAAATTAAACGTTTGGTTGCGTTTTAACGATCGGTTTAGCATTTCGGGCCTTCGGTACGACTAAACGGCACTTGAAACGGACCAAGAGTACAAGCTTTTACACAAAACGAGCTCGAGACCCGAGCTCGAGGCCACATGGTTGTGACCTCATACATCATCATCCTTAATCCCATGATTAGCCCATGCATGTTGACTATTAGTTTTAGGCCCATGTTTGTTGACTTTTGGTTTTTAAACACTAAATCACTAACTAGATAATTCTCTAAACAATTATTACACCCTCATTCTATCCTACATCCAAAAAAGTGCAGCTCATTCCTCCTCCCTCTCTTCTTCTTCACATCAAACACACACACACAAATCAACCATCAAACTTGCTTGTTTGCTCTTACTCGTTTGATCAATCTTGCTCCGATCGTCGTTCTCTACGCGCTAGTATAAACAAATTGTATTTTGAGGTATAATTACATTAACCCCAATTCAATTAAATCTAATTTTATTCAATTACATAGTGTAATCAAGTCTAGTGCTCAATTGATTGTGTTATTACTCGTTGTTAGTCGTTAATTTGATTAATTGATATTGTTTACATGAAGAAAAAAACGAATTGTATTCTCAAGGATCTGATGAGAGTTGACTTTTGATCTGATCATTTAACATGTTTAGATATTTAGCTTTCGAAAAACTATTAACTTTAGGCTTTGATTTCACTTGATTTCGTTATCGTATTCTTAAGATATGCTAAATTGAAGTTTTGACTAGTTTATAATTGAAATTCGAATTCTTTGAGATATGTGTTTTTTGAATTAGCTAATGAAAAGTTTACTACTGTAATTCTTGTGAAAAATCATGCATGTTAGACTTAAGAATTGCATCAAAAGCTGATGAAACATGACTAGGAACTTCGAAATCAACAGGTTTAATTCACACAAAGGCGGAATTAGTGAATCAAACCATAACTAGTGAATATTAGGAGCTTTTTGGGATTAAATTAGTCAAACCACAACAAGGATTGTGTGATTAGATTAATGCCTAGAGCTATTATTCACTACTGGAGTGATTTGGGTTGAGAGAGAAACGGATTAGGGTTACCAGATCTGAGTGGTGTGTGTGTGTGAGAGGCTTAACCTAAAATGAAGAACATAACACATTATATACCCCTGCTGTTGCATCAACCGTGCGTGCCAGCTATCACTCGTATGAGTGATCAGCCTCAGCTGTACGGGTGATCACTCACTCGTGTATGTTTAGTCAGATTAGATTTATGACTCAGCTCAACTCAACCGTGCGTATGAGCTTGTCACCCGTACGAGTGAGTCTTCACTCGTACGTATGATAGAGTCTAGCAATGTCAACTTATCCTTTTCGCGTTCCCGCAGTACTTGTAACCACATATAAACAAATATAGGATAATAACGAGCGATCATGGTAGCCCAAAAACTGAAGTACTAATCACAAACGAAGGTTAGATGTCTAGGGACTTACAAAAAATTCATCAACAACTCCCCCTAGGACCTAGAACATCTATTAAAATAAAGTAAACGTCCGTGAAATACATATAAGTCTAAAAGTAACATCAGTTTAACATCAAGTACATATCCAGATTCTCTCTCACCTAAATACATCATCAAAAACAAAATACAAACTAGCAACACAGTATCCGACATAGATCAGCTGGCTTGAACTTGGTTTGAGCTTTGAGCATCACTGTTTCTGTTGAGGTATGCATAGTAGACATCGATCACACGTTGATATCTTATAGCTTCCTCTTTTCGATCATCTCTAAACGTAATGTGATGGCGGTGAAGAGTCTCCACATCAAATCTCGATAAGTTCCTCAGCCACATAGGATCTAAAAACCTCACATTGTCGAACTGTATGCTTCTATCTTCCTTCTTAATTGCAGTCAAAATCACTACTTCCTCCGACAATTCGTCATAGAACCACCATCTGAAGTTTTTACATATGTCCTTGGGTAAGGGAATCAATGGAGATTGCTTCATGTACTTGGTTGGACGGAACTTAACAATGCGTATAGGTCCACCTTTAGAATTTCTCTTTGTTGGGTGTATGGAAAACCTGGTGGCTGTTGACTTAAAGATGTCCCATTTCCCTGTCTTATACTCATATCTGAGTTTTCTCTGAAACCACCTGTAAAGGTCACAATCTTCAGCGTTCAACATCTTCAGCTTAGCAAGTTGCATGATCTCAAAGTACGGCAGAGTTTTGAAGTGACTAGGACGTGCCATGTAATAAAATCCTCCTTCCCTCTTGATCGCGAAACAATTAATCTCCTTGAAGTAACCCCAGCTTAGTATTTTACCCTTGGAATACTTCTTGGTTCTCTTTTCCCTTTCGTAGAAACTAGCAAACTTCGACTTGAGTTCTGGCTTATTCAACTGATCAGGGTTAACAACGTTATGTTTCCACTAACTCTGACGGATCTCGTCTTCTTCAACGTTTCTGTTTACTTTAACCCTATCACGTTTGCACCATTCATTAATCTCATTTAATGCCTCGGCTTTAGCTTGCTCGGCTCGGAGTTTCTTCTTCTTCAGCTTAAACTCTTTTCTTTCTTTCTCAACGAGCAGTTTCTCATGTCAGATTTTCTTGTTCTTCTCACTTAGAACATCCACTTCTTTCACTTGTTCTTTGTATACCTTCCTTGCCTGTTCTAAATCATCTAATTTCTTTCTTTTCACATCACTATTCAGATTGAAAAAGTCACTTAATGTGTTGAGTGACGGATTTGAGTAAGGCTCAAGCGAAGGCATAAAAATCTCAACTTCTTCTTCTCCTTCTTCATCATCAGATTCTATTACCAATTCGTCCTCAGATTCAACAATCACATCTTCTTTCACATTATCCTTACCAACAGAATCTTCACTCTTCTCATCAGCAAACAAATAATCGAAATCACTCAAGTTGATATTTTGGATTTATTCAGGAGGGATACTGGCAAATGACTCTCCTTGTGGAGCCTTGTTCTCAGCTTCAACTATCTCTGCATCCTCTGTATCGTTTTCACTATCGTATGCCAGAGCAGCAAGCTGTTCCATCGAAAAATCACTTGGTAGAACGTCCCCCTTTTCTGCATCATTAAAAACATTTGAATAAATCATATAATATTCAGCAGTAAAGACCTCATCGTATTCATTAAAGCTTGGAATAGGTATCACCAACGATATCTCAAAAGAGGGTCCTTTAGTTCCAGCATCTTCTTCATCATCTTTTTCATCATCACCACCCAAATCAGAAGAAAATTCTTCTCCTCTTTCCTTAATCAACTTAGTTTTACCAGAGGTAATCGATTCGATCTTATCGTTCATCTCCTTCAACTTCTCCTTATTCTCACTCTTAATTGCCAACACTTTCTTCTTCAACTTCTCCGTCCTTCCCTTATGACGGTCCAATCTATCAGATAACCTCTTGTTTTCTTCTACCAACGATTCAATTTTAACTTCCCTGATCTTCTTGTCCTCAATGCCTTGATTCTCTAAGTTGGTTATTTTTGTGATCAAAGACAACAGTAGATTATGTTGTGTCTTGAATTCATCTAGCGTGACCTGAGGTGTTGTGGTGGCAGGTTTTGGTGATGTAACAGCAGCTCTCGCATCCTTCATGAAACCGGATGGTTGTCTTTGAGCCTGTAGTTTTGAACCTCCTTGTGATGACTTTTAAGACGAATCAAAGTGATGTTTTGTTCTCTTCTCCTTCTTCTTGGGCTGTTCTGAAGTCATCGCTTTCTTCCCTTTCCTCTTCCTCTGAATCAAGCTGACATCATCCTCTGGCGCTTCATCATCACCTTCGATAATCTCATCATCAACATTACCTCCTCCTTGAACTTCACCAGTAGCTCGTTGATTATCATCCTCACCTTCCTTATCAGAAACTTCGTAGTTAGAGTCTGAATCCTCATTCCTCCAAGCATTACCTGCTGGACATTGATAATTGTCCTTGGCAAGATGACAATTAAGCTTTCGGCTAAAGTTAGGTTTCAAATCCTCATTTATTGTCTCCTCCATTCTTTGGGAAGTTATTGGATTAATTGGCTTAAGGTGAATAATATCCTCTTCAAGCTTAGGTAGATCAGGTGCAACATCATTAATGATCAATTGAAGAAAATAGGCATAAATGAGATATCTCTGAGTAGAACTGAAAAGATTCGCTTTGAAGTAGTGTAAGACAAATCCTAAGAAATCGTATGGAGCCTTTAGAATAAGTGCAACAAACATACTCTGCACTTTTTCATTCAACTTATCAAAACATAACTTGCGTCCACTCAAGCAGTGCATAATCACATGAGCAAGATATCTAAACTGTGGAGGCAGAAGCGTCTTCATCAGTTCAGATTTGCCAGCAATATACCCAGAATAAGCAAATATCTTGAAGCAACCATGAATTCTTTCTTGACTGATCGTCATGTGAGAGCGGTTCGCATCATTAAAACCCAAAATTCTTCTTATCACTATCTTAGAAATAATGATCTCATGCCCTTGAACCTCACTGACAATCTTAGCATCATCTTTTGATACATCCAGTACAACATTTCTCCAGAACTCTCTCTGATTGCTGTAGTATGGTGTGCATGGAGTAGAAATAGCAGTATGTATCCTTGATCTTTGAAGGAAATCTATAATTTCTTTAAAATGATCACCTCTTTCTAAAGTAGTGTCATAGAGAGCGACTTGATTGTTCAGTTCACCCTTCTCTAGAGGAATCTCTTGCTGAGCAGGTGGGTTAACAGGATTCACTTGAGGATTCGCTTGTTGCTCCCCCTGTCCTTCTATGTTAACAATTGGAACATTGACTTGTTGATCAGCCATTGATGATATCTTAAAAAACTGAAACATTAACAGAAATGTTAGAAATACGACCCACATATCATAAAATATCAAGGCATACGCGTCAAAGTGTCATAAACATATTAACATGATAAACCGTGCGAGTGATAATGTCACACGTGCGGCTAAGACATCAACCGTATGAGTGATATAGTCACTCGTGCCACTGTTGACACATTTGAGCAGTAATATGGTTTCAGACAAGGTGCACGGTTGAGGTACTGTTCATAAGCGAGTGAGTCAACCGTGTGGTGACTCGTGCGTGTAATCACACGTGTCAGCTCTGTCAAACGAGTGAGCAATTTTTAATAAGTGAGCTCAATGTTTCACACGGTTGATCATCAACTGTGTACTGACTCGTGTGAGTCATGTCTCACGCGTGCGAGTGATGTCACTCGTGCATGTCTGATGGAACCCGTATTAAATGCCTTTTCAAATTACATAGATGACATGTTTGATCATTTTAGGGACCGATTTACATCAAAATAGCAACATTAGGTTCCGATTAACACAAGAAAATAATAGATATCAATCAAAACAAGTTTCAGTTGCATAAAATTTGACTTTTACACCCGTAGGGTTTCTATACACATAAACACAAATTAAACAATCAAAAATTGATGAAATCATACCAAGTTGGTGGCACTGTGATCGGTAAATGTAGCTTAACAAGACCTATGGTGGAAATCGTGAATGGTGATGATTGAATTTCGAGAGCAAATGTGAGTGTGAGTGTGAAAGTGAACACTGTGTTCATCACCTCCCTATTTATACTCTCGTGATCAACCGTACGGTTGATCACACGATCCACATCAACTGCGTGTCTCACCTTAATCACTCGTACGTGTGACCCAAATGTCTTAGGACACTATTGAACAGGGTCATCCGTACGGTTAACCTCACACGTGTGGTTACTCGTACGGTTCACACATCAAACGTGCAAATGAGCCACTTAGGCAATTTCAAATTTTCAAATTTTCACAAACTTAGGATTTCGACTTGTTTGGCAATCTTAGAGCTAAATAGCACTTTCATTTTGAGTCATAAATCACTAATCCTTCAAGAAATGAACATCAACACTTAGGCAGATCAAAAATCCTAACCCAAACAAGGTTATTACTCTAAACATTTGGTTTCTCATGAATAAGACCTACAGTGTAAAGTCATCTTGAGTTCACTAACAACCTTAAATCATTAAAGTCCTTCAAACAATCACAAGCTCTACAAACTTCTAACTTATGGATTTGGTGGCCAAAAATATCTTAATCTCGATAAGGTTCTTTCAGATGTCGTTGTACATTTAGAGGGTAATCAGAAAACAAAAGAACGAAAGAAATCTTTATAAGTTTTCTGATATAAAATGTCATGCAAATAAAAATATGCAAAGAACAGACATTCTACCATGAAATGCAATAACATGCAAAACCAAAATCTTTTTGTTATTTTACAGTTTTCAATGCAAACTATTTAATAAACAACTAAGAAAACATATAAAACCACATTCTTTTTGTGAGCAAAATGATTAACAATTTAAAAAATGGATCAGAACTGACATATTGAATCAACTTCTGTTGTTCATTCCTAATTATCCAGTCTATGTCTATTATCGTGCAATTACTGATATCAATCCTCATTAAACATGAACACATTCATTCCGGACACTTCGACAATCATGTTGGCATTAATTACTTGAACACTATAAAGCAGTGATTTTTGAGATCACGCTAAGTTCATTAATCCTTGATTCTTTCATCACTTATGATTGTGCATTTTTATTAGGTTGTCAATTCATTACTGGTAACTTTCTGTTATCTCTTTCCATGTATTTCATTCAAATTGAACAGGATGGTTCTCACGGCATTTTGAATAACCCTGTCAGCCTTTGGCTTCCATCAGTGTATTGATAATCTTCAATCTAGTTGGAACGGAAGATTTTAGAATATATTGGATTATCCGAATAGGCGCATTATTTACCGCGGATATTGGTCTACAGTTAAAGTAGACTTGCCTGATAACCAGTCGTCATACGAAATAAATCTCAAGGCCCTTAACTTCTTTATGTTCAAGTTGACATGGAAAACGGAATCGAAAGATAAACTTTCGTTTATATTATTTAGAGTATAACTAGATAAGTATCTTTTCAACTTACAGTCTTAATAGGTATAACTCTATATTGCAGACGACAAGAATCTTGATAGTTTAGTGTGAACGTCGTGATTAAACAATTCAAGCTGCGCGGGGGCGTCACAATAAGAATGATCTAAGTTCTATATGAGCACATCATGAATAAGCATTCTTCATACTTTCAGGACTTTGCCATCTTGATACGCCAATTATATTTGACTTTGATTTTCTTTTGATATTTCTTTTTCAGCATATCACAGTCTTTTGATATATTGATTTTGAACGCCATCATGAATGGATTTTCCATTGTTATGCACGAACTCATGTTTCTTTGTTATGTGCTCAGATCACTCAAAGGTATTCTCCCTTAAATGCTTGAACGGTCCGCAATAAGGAATTATACTTTTCAACCTTAAGCGAGAAGGGACACTTACTTTCGACATAAACTAATTTCTCTGATATTTTCGGGGTTTAGTTTTGATTATAAAGTCTTAGGCCCGTGACAACGTGGTATGCACCAGCCAAACAGATAATCCTCAACTTAAAATCCACGCCCAACTTTTTCTATTGATTATCAATTATGATAGTGGATACCCTCAACCGATTGTTGAGTTCCTCAACAATTATCATTAGATACAGTTTCGGAGATAATTAGGTGACTACCTTCAAACGCTACAGATCGTTCATGACTTCTGAATCTCAGATGATCGTTATTCTTATTATGATTGTCTAATGCCAAGAGTTCATAAGTCACATCTATCAGTACATCACACAACAGCTAAACATAAACGTTCAAATCAGTCATTACTAATCAAATATATCAATTCTCAGTACAGTAATTTCTTCATCTCCAACAGATTAATCAAAACAAGCTCATTTTCGGATTTTTCAACTTTTTAGGATTTTCTGATGAGGCATTTTACACTTTTTAGGTATTTTCTGTTGATAATAAATACTCCCCCTAAAATACTAAAACATAAAAGCTTTTTGTCTTTTAGCATTTTAACAAAAGAAACAGAAAATAACTACAAACTAGCATGCGATCATGAGATAAATCATGCAAAGAAATGCAGACAGAAAGCAAAAATATGCAATACATATAATAAGAAACTAAAATCTATATGTCATTCATCCTACATGCAAAGTCTAAAAGTTTGATTAACCCTCACAAACAACATCCGAAATTACTTTGTCTGGATTAATAATGCCATTCATCTCTAACAGTAGCAAGAACCTAGGTTTATCAAAAGCCTTAGTGAATAAGTCAGCCCTCTGGTCCTTAGTACCTATTCTCTTAACCTCAATAATCTTTTTCTCATGACAATCCCTAAGAAAATGATATTTAACACCTATGTGTTTGGTCTTTGAATGTTGCACAGGATTCTTAGTAATTGCAATAGCAGCAGTATTATCAATATAAAGAGGAGGGAAAGAGATTCTTAGTCCGTAATCGCGAAATTGTTGTTGGATCCAAACAACTTGCGAACAACAACTAGCAGCAGCGATATATTCAGCTTCACACGTGGAAAGCGCAACTGCAGTTTGTTTCTTGCATTACCAGGTCACCAGCCTTTCACCTAAAAATTGACATCCTCCTGATGTAGATTTGTTGTTGATTTTGCAACCTGCATAGTCTGAATCACTATATGCTACAAGATCAAACTTGTCTTCGTTCGAATACCAGATGCCGAGATTTGGAGAATGTAACAGATAATAAAGAATTCTTTTGGCAGCTGTAAGATGAAATGTATTCGGATTAACTTGATAACGAGCACACAGACATGTTGCGAACATAATATCTGGTCTAGATGCAGTGAGATACATGAGCGAGCCGATGATTGCTCGATAGTATGTAGGATCAACAGGCGCCCCTTCACAGTCTAACGATATACCATGATTCATAGCTATCGGGGTCGACACAGGATGTTCTTGAGTCATACCGGAACATTCGAGTATATCATTTACTTACTTTGCTTGATGGAGAAAATTTTCATTATCAGTCTGTTCGACTTGCAAACCAAGAAAGTAATGTAAGAGACCTAATTTGCTTATTTCGAATTCGTCCTTCTTAACCTGCTCGAACTAATCGACGAGTTCCAGCTTAGTAGCACCGAAAATAATGTCATTTACATAGATCTGGACCAAAATAATATCATCATCTTTAACCTTCGTGAACAGAGTACAATCTACTGTGCCCATTTGATAACCTTTTTCAATCAGATAACTTGACAAACATCCATACCAAGCTCTTGGGGCTTGATGTAAACCATATAGGGCTCTTCGTAAATGGTAAACTTTGTCAGGATGAAGATGATCTTCAAAACCCTGTGGTTGATTGACATGTACTCTTTCATTTAACTTCCATAAAGAAATGCACTCTTAATATCCATTTGAAACACTTTGAACTTCATAAATGAAGCAAAAATCAGGAAAATGCGAATTGCTTCCAATCTAGCAACAGGAGCAAAAACTTTGTCATAATCAAATTCAGGATCTTGCTGATAACCTTTAGCAACTAATCTTGCTTTGTTACGTATAACATTGCCATCTTCGTCAAACTTGCACTTAAAACCCACTTGAGATCAATTACTTTAGCACCATGCGGCTTAGTAACTAGCTTCCAAATATCTAAACAATGGAATTGTTGAATCTCTTCTTGCATAGCCATGACCCAGTCAACATGCTTCAAGGCTTCCTTTGTTGTCTTTGGCTCAATTATAGAAATATGACATGAGTACTCATAGTATGCAGCAGCAGCTGTCACGTGAGTATCAACTTGACCATCAAACTGAACTTGCCTTCTTGTTCTAACACATGCATTTGGATCTCCAATAATATTCTCTCTTGGATGAGCGGCTGTAGTTCTGGGAACTGGTTGTGCGGGAACATGTATCTCATGATGTAGATTCGTAGTATCACCAATATCTTCATGATTATCAGAACTCTCACTTGAAATATCAGATCCACAGGTATTGTACACTGGATCAATGTCTTGATCTGAATGTTGAACTGGTTCAATGACAGTGGGTAATGGAGTTGGAGTTGGTGTAGGTGCAGAAACTTCTGGTTCATTCTGTAAATCGAATAGCATTTGTAACTCAACTTCATTCTCTGTCTGATCTAGAGCAAGATTGAATGAATCAATCAGCTCATCATAGTTATAAATCTAAGGATGACTCTTAGAAGTACTCTTCATATGATTCTTCTGAACCTCAACTTCAGACCATTCTTCAACACATCTTGTCTCATTGTTGAAAACTCGATTGTTAGGAGAACTATACCCAAGAAACAGTCCAGTATCCACTTTTAAATCAAACTTACTTCCTGGTTTTCTTTTCAAGATGGTACACGGTGCACCAAATGGTTCTAGATGCTTTAAAGATGGTTTTCTCCCATGCAATAGCTCATAGCAAGTTTTACCCAGTCGTTTAACAGTCAGAACTCTATTCATAGTGTAACATGCATTTGCAACAGCTTCACTCCAAAAATGAATAGGTAACGATGAATCTGCTAGCATTGTTCTAGTTGTCTCTATCAATACTCTATTCTTTCTTTCAGCAACACCATTCATCTGAGGAGCGTATGCAGAACTGAACTGCATATTGATACCTTTTTCATTACAGAAACCTGCAAGATACTGATTCTTGAATTCTGTACCGTTATTGCAACGAATCTTTCTTACCTTTAAATTGAAACCTGTCTCTAATCGATTGATTAGCACTTTCAAGTTTTCAAACGTATCGAACTTCTCTTTCAAAAACATTACCCAAGAGAATCTTGAATAATCATCAGTTACAACCAGACAATACTTACTTCCATCAATGCTTTCAAAATGAATTGGACCGAAAAAATCCATATGTAACAATTCAAGTGGAGCAGAGATTGGATTATACTTTACCAACTTATGAGCTTTCTTGCTCTGCTTACCCTTCTTACATGGAACATATGTTCCTGGAATCTGAAAAGATCAAAGATCAACACCTTCTACAAGATTGTTGTGAACCAGATGGTTCATCTTCCGAAAACTTAAATGACCTATGCGTTTGTGCCACGTAATAGAATCTTGTTCAGTCGCTTTAGAAACCAAAGCTCGATGATGTTCAGCAGTTGAAGTAGCAACATTCATATCTAGCATATATAAATTAGCTTGTCTAGGAGCCTTCATCAAAATCATCTATGGAGGAATCACAAATTCTGGCTTCAAAATGTAGCTGAATTCATCATCAAATGCTACCTTGAAAGATTTTTCATAGATTTGTGAAACCGACAACAAATTGTTTGTAAGCTCTTGACAATAATTCACTTTGTTGAAACTAACTTTTTCATTCTTCAATAAACCTTGAGCTGAAATGTGACCTCCTTTATCTCCGGCAAAAGCTACATAACCTCCCTTAATTGGGTGTACATCTGAAAGAAGAGATAGCTGTCCAGTCATATGTCACGAAGCGCCGCTATCCACTATCCATGTGTTGTTTACAGGTACCCTGGTTCCCTGCATATCACATTAAGAAAATTAATTGATAATGGGAACCCACGCCCGGACGGAAGTAGGTTGTCCATTAACACCCATAGCTTGAACTTCTATCCATTTCCCATTTAGGTCAAGTGGAATCTCATCATTAGAAACCGTAAATGTAGAGACCCATCCTAATCCATCCGGATGAAGTCCATATCGATTATAAATGATTCACAACAGTTGATTACATCGCGAGGTACTTGACCTCTATATGATACATTTTACAAACATTGCATTCGTTTTTGAAAAGACATTCTTTCATTACATCGGAAGTTGACGTCATGCATACCATTTCATAATAAATCTAACTAAAGTTGACTTAATAATAATCTTGATGAACGCAATGACTCTAATGCAACGTCTATTGAAATATGTCATGAATGACTCCAAGTAATATCTCTAAGATGAGCAAATGCACAGCGGAAGATTTCTTTCGTACCTGAGAATAAACATGCTTTCAAGTATCAACCAAAAAGGTTGGTGAGTTCATTAGTTTATCATAAAGAATCATTTCATAATTAAAATAGACCACAAGATTTCATATTTCTAATTCTCATAAACATACGTCCCATGCATAGAGACAAAAAAATTATTCATATGGATTGAACACCTGCTAACCGACTTTCACAATATGCATATAAGAATATCCCCATCATTCCGGGATCCTCCTTCGGACATGATATAAATTTCGAAGTACTAAAGCATCCGGTACTTTGGATGGGGCTTGTTAGGCCCAATAGATCTATCTTTAGGATTCGCATCAATTAGGGTGTCTGTTTCCTAATTCTTAAATTACCAGACTTAATAAAAAGGGGCATATTCGATTTCGATAATTCAACCATAGAATGTAGTTTCACGTACTTGTGTCTATTTTATAAATCATTTATAAAACAGCGCATGTATTCTCAACCCAAAAATATATAATTCAAAAGCAATTAAAAAGGGAGCAAATGAAACTCACCATACTGTATTTTGTAGTAAAAATACATATGACGTCATTTAACAAATGTAGGGTTGGCCTCGGATGCACGAACCTATTATTCAATCATGTATATTAATACATGTAATGGTAATTGAACAAATATATATATTATTAGTGATTTTATTTGTTATTTTATATCGTGTGTTTTATTAATATGTTAATTAGATATATTTATGTTTATATATTAATATTTATACATATAGTTATACTAATACTTATATATCTATATAATTATGTTGTTAAATCAAAATTTGTTATTTGTAAATATTTATGTAAATAATGTTATTATGTTTGTAGTAATAATAATACTGTAATAATAATAATATTAATGATAATAAGAATAATGATAATAAAAATAATGTAAATAAAATTATATAAAAAAAATCATGTTATTGAAAATAATAATAATGATAACAATAATGATAGTTTTAATAATAATGATAATAATAATAATTCTAATAATGATAATAATATTAATTGTATTAATGATAGTAATAATAATAGTTACCATAATAACACTTAACCAATAATAATAATAATAATAATAATAATAATAATAATAATAATAATAATAATAATAATAATAATAATAATAATAATAATAATAATAATAATAATAATAATAATAATAATAATAATAATAATAATAATAATAATAATAATAATAATAATAATAATAATGAATATAACTTAACTACCTCAAAAGCTTTTCCAAAAAACAAAATGCCCCAGACCGGGCTCGAACCCGCAACCTCTCGTTCAACAAACACCCACTTAAACCATCACACCATTTACTTTTTTCTGTTTTAAACCCACTAATTTACTTATTATTAGGTATGAATCTGTTTATCTTCTATCATCATCAACTTAAACATAAATTTCCTTCATCATCAATTTATTATTAATCAAACCATCATCATCTTAATTATCATCATCTTCGGTTTATGTTTTCATGTATCATTATCAATATTATTATTTATGTACCATTCACCTCATAACCGCAACCATTATCACTCGTGTATCACCGTCGTCCTCATCATCAATATCTAATTATCTTCATCTCTTAATCATTCCCGTTATCATTTGAACCGAATCCTCTAACATCTTAAAAACTTAGTTTAAGAACAAGTGTATCTGGTGTATGTGAGTCTGGTTCGAAAGCAGAAACAACCAAAACAATTCGGTGGAATAGTTGGGTTCTTGAGTTGGTTCTTGACCCATCAAAGGCCCGATGATCAAAAGGCCCGAGACTCAGTCCATTTACAAACTATAAACCGAAGTCCAAAGGATATAAATATTACGGCCCACCATAGAAACCATTGCCCAGTTTGATAAAAAAAAAATTATATAGAACGTGCTTTAAAATTTTTTCATTTCTTTCGGTCATAACTTCCACTTTACCCCACATGTATATAAAAAAAAATCAATGCATAAGTATATTGGTATATCCAAGTTGTCAAACTTTATATTGTGGACCTATTCTTCTCCAAACCTTTCATTAATTTACACGATAGATGCATGAACGAAAATATAATTGACAGCGGCATCAGTTAAGTGGTTTCAAGGTGAGGGTTTGGTGGTGGTTTCCATCAATAAAATAGAACATGAAGATGAAGGTGGTTTTGGTGTGTTTGTCGCTCAAGAAAGCACGGTGGTGGCTTAAGGGCGTCGAAGGTTCTTGTCAAAATAGAAAAGAAACAGAAATATAGCCGAGGTGTTAGAGGATTTTAGTTTTTGAGGATAGAGAGAGATAAAGAGAGAGAGACGTGGTGGGTGGTGATGGTTCAATGGAGAGGAAACAAGAAAGAAGAAGATGGTAGCATATAAGAAACAAGTGGTTTGTTGTGATCGGACTAGAAAACTAAGAGTGGTGGTATTCGATTTAATTAACGTGAAACGAAGACATAAATTGTAGCAATCTTTTTGTCTTGATCGAGCAAGAAATAATCAAATATGTTGTTGGTGTTGGGTTTGTTCTAAAATAGAAATAGAACTTAGTTGGTGGTTTTGGGTTTCAATCGAATGGGTGTCTAGTGATGGTGGGTTCGATGCTCGAGTGGTGTTACGGGTGTGGTGGCGATGTGAGTCGAACAAACAAGACAGAGAATAACCGGATTTGCAACCATGATAGGTTTAAGGAAGGTGATGGTTTTCGATGGTTTCTTGCTACGGAAATGATGATATTGGAGATGATAACGGATGGTGAGTTGTAATGGTGTTGGGTTCATCGTGTAGCAGTATCCCGAACCAGAAACATCATCAAAACAATAGTCTTCAATGGTTTCTTGAACAAATCATGTAGAAAGTAAAAGTAGTGGTAGTAATGTGAGTGTGGTTATTGTTATATGTTGATATGTATAAGTATATGTAAAATCTAAATATAATCAAACAAGTAATAGCTGGAGGTGAGCTGTACTCCCACAAACAAAATATCATAAATAAATATTAAAGTAAACAAGAGAAGGAACGTGTGAGAATAGTTAGCCGCCCACAGTTTTAAATTACGGAGTGCTATCGTGCTCCGTTGTTAATCAGTGGTGGATAAAAGTCTCCGGAAAAATCCTAAATTTTACAGTAATTATCTATATTTATTTATTTTGGTCATTATGGTATAAAATTCGATCATTAATTTATAAAATAAAAATTAACTCACTGTCCACGCCCGATCCTGGGTAAAATATAAAAAGTGTTAAAATTTAATAACTAGGTCCTAAATACATTTTTAGTAAGCCTAAAATTTATAGAACTCATTTTCGAATCACCGTTTATTTTAAAATCATATAAGTTTGAATTAAACTTCTCTAAATAATAATCAAAACGTCCAACGAGTATTACAATCATTAAATAATTATATTTAATATACTTTATACTATATATATATATATATATATATATATATATATATATATATATATATATATATATATATATACATATATATTTATTTTTGTATGTATACACATTTATTTACAAATAATGGTTCGTGAATCGTCGAGAATGGCCAAAGGTTAATTGAATGTATAACAACAATTCAAAATTTTGAGATTCAGTTTAATAGACTTTACTTATCGTGTCGAAATCATACAAGAATAAAGTTTAAATTTGGTTGAATATTCCCGGGTCATCACAGTAAACTTTGACAGTTTAGAAGTAGCAATATTGCTCTTCTGGTTTTTCACATTTTGCTCATTTTCAGAGCGATTCGCTCGTGTTCTGGTACGAGAAAAGTATTTTCAACAACTAGCTTTTTGCGAAGGTGATCATGCCTTTGGTTCAAAAGCTATACTATGATCACTTGATTTGGCAACTCTTGCCTCAGTATCCTGTTTAGGAACCTTAACAGAAATTGACCTATTGAAGTTCTTTCTCTTATACTCTCCATAGACAACCTTTGTCGTATGATTTTTAACACGAACTTCATCATTAACAGGTGAACCTGTTTTATGAGTATAAGATGATCTGCGATCATCATATGTGAGATCAATCTTCTGTCTTGGTGATCTATATCTTCTAGGACAATTAGCAGCAATGTGCCCAAAAATAGCACAACTAAAACATAGACAAAACTCACTATGTCCTCTAAATTCATACAAGTTATTAGAATTTGAAGATGACAGATCTTGTGTTCTTACAAACACAGGAGAATCATTTGTTTTATTTCTTGGAATAGGTGTAGGTGTAACAGGAGGAACTGGTCTATTTGCAAATCTAGGATTTCTCAAAATTTTAACAGGACCTTTCGGTGTTCTAACTCTACTTGTCTTAGAGTTATCTCCTAACCCAGTTTTCCTATCTTCCTCATGATCTAGAGCACCTTCAACAGTATCATCAGAAGTTGTATTCTTAGTTGAATTACATTTTTTATTCTTTTCAACATAATCTTCATAACTAAGAGGGATACAATCTTCTGGTCGACCGTCAACTATGTTTGCATTAACAAATGTGTTCTGAAAAGGAGGAGATGCATAACTATATCATATACCCTTGCCCTTGGTGTCCTTAAGTTCCACCATTAATGCTTTCCACTGTGACGCACTTGCCCAACATTTCATTTTGATTGAAATTACCTCTAAATCAGCTTTAACGCATTCATTTTCTTTCTTTAGTTCATTAATCATGTTAACACGTTTAATTAAAGCTTGATTTATGTCAAAGTTATAACATTTAAGATCGTGAAGTTGTTTTTTATAAACTTTGATATGCTCTTTCAATTCATTTTCAACCTTAATGGTCACATGGTCAGCATGCCATTTTTCTTTCATCTCCGCATATGCCTTTGTTGAATTATCTATTGTTACCTTAGATTAAGCACATTTAACACATTCAATAACAGTAGATGGATCAGAAGATACCTGTTGAGCGTTATTTGATGAGGAAGTCTCAGCCATAAATGCAAAGTAATCTATCTTCTTCCCATCATCGAGCTCATCTTCTGATTCTGACGAGTCTGTAAGGAACTCTGATGTATCAGCATCTTTACCCAAATGAATCTGCTCAAGTCTGTCCCAAATATCCTTAGCTCTTGTCAAACCAGAAACCTTTTCAAGATCACTTTCTGATAAGCACATCTTCAGTAAATCTACTGCTTGCTTGTTTAATGCTTCAAAATCAGATTGATCTACTCCAGTATGACCAGCTTTAACTTCAACCTCTGATTGTGACTTCTCGTCCGAATCATCAACATCTGAACTTACACTCTTAAGATCTGAACCTTCACCCATAAGAACTAACATTTCCAATTCAGCAGCAAACATTTTACCCCATTTGTCTAGTTCCTTATCAGCATCAACCAATGTCTTTTCAATCTGATTAGCCTCTGGACTTTCTTCAAACACTGAGGTATCACCATAGTTATCCTTCCAACTATTGAAGTAGTAGTCCTCTGACGATGTTGGTGAAATACTTCCAGATTCAAGTGTACGAGGAACTAAATCACGTACCTTCTTGAATTTATCTTTAACTAAATCACGTACCTTCTGAATCTTCTCTCTCCGAATGGTTCGTGACAACTCTTCAGCTCTTTCAGCACGAGCAGTCAGTTTCTCAATTATACTTTGACCAACGACGTAGTATTCTTTTACTTCAGTAATCTTGGCCATGTTAGCTTTAGGTTGTTGATCATCAACATTCAATTTGATAGACCAGTCATCATCGTCTCCATGAATAACAACTAAAGCTTTGTTCGTACTTTCAGCTGTTTCAACTTCATTTACTTTATCAGTAATGTAAATCTCACGCTTTGTAGTTTGACTCTGAGAACTGTAGTTCTAATTCTTGAACGAATTACGATTACCTTGCTTCTTCTGTTTTGTGCACTGTCTTGAAAAATGACCTAATTCTCCACAGTTGTAACAAGTAACAGTATTCATATCAAAACCTAGTTTGGTATCTTTGGTCAGATTGATCGGTTTTCCAGTTCGCTCTTCGTAATCTCTAGTTCGTCTCACAAGAGTTGCCATACCCCACATAATATCCATCTTTTCTGCTTCATCTTTATCAAGTTGATGATAATCTTCTGTTTTTAGATGAATGTTACCCACACGACCATCGAGATAACTATCATAAGAATTAACAAGGCTTGACAGCAAAGCTATATCTTCACTAAGCTTTTCTTTTCTAGCTTTTCTCAAGTTTTCAATCTTAAGTGCAGAAAGAACATCTGATGCAGTCGGTGTAGATGACTCTGTAGTATTGGAAGTAGGCTGTGATTGAGTATTGAGAGAACATGGTGAAACTTGTGATACGAAGGTTGTTGAATAGGTGCACTGCTAACATTCAAACCATAGATATTCTAATTGTTCGTAACAAAAGCTGTTTGAAATGGTGCATGAGCTGACTTAGGCGGTGTGTAACCATTTGGACAATACATTTTCGTGTCTTGAACTTGTTTAGATCTCTTGACTTTGTTTAACAACTCTAGTTCTTCTTCCTGAAGTCTTGCAATAAACGAGTTCACTGTAGCAGTAGCTAGTTCTCCACTGGTTTTCATAGTTAATACGAAACCATTCCATTCTAAAGTTAATGCTCCAGTTAGACATGTTACTTTGTCTTTTTCAGCAATGGTCACATCATGCTTATGTAGTTCAGCTAGTAAATGACGATATCTTTCAACCAAATCTGTAATAGACTCTCCAACTTGCCAGTGAAAACGATCAAACTCAGCTTTCAATTCTAAACCTTTTCTAGTTCTGTAAGATGTATTTCCTTTGTTAAAAGTACGAAGTGCTTCCCATATCTTGAATGAGTTATCATGACACAGAAATTGATTGAAAATTGGACCATTAAGAGCACTTGTCAAATTACAGTACATCTTCTTTTCCAAGTTATACTCTTCACGTTCTTCCAAAGGCATGTTATGTAACGTATACAATTCATTTGTAACAGGTGAACGTGGCCATTGAAATTCGGTTTCAATGTACTTCCAAAGCTTCGTGTCCTGACCATCAGACCAAATCTTAAATCTCGACTTCCAAGTAGAATAGTTATCCATATTTATTAACCTCGGACATTTCGTACCACTTCCTGATTCACTCTCAGCAAGGAGTAATCGTTGAGTCATATTCGTAATGCTCTGAACTAACGGTGCAGCCAACGCGTAATCATTTGAATTAAACATTTTGAATATTTTACCAAAGGTAACCGTGCGGTTCAGGATATCAACCGTACGAGTGATAGTATCAACCGTACGTGTCACAACCTCAAGCGTACTTGTCACTACTTAGGCGTACGTGTGATAAATCAAGGAAAGGACCAAACACTAAGTCTCAGACGTACGAGTGATGATCACCCGTGTGATTACTCGTACGTGTCACAGTCAACCGCTTGATCAATCGTGTGATTAGACTAGTCACTTAACCTCAAAAGGTTATGCTCACTCATGTGTTTGAGTTCACGAGTGACAGTCAACCGTCTGGTCAACCGTGCATGTGATCAAAATCTTTGACCCACTTGTGTGAGTTGCGGTTCAGCTGAAATCACCCAAAAACCCTAGAAATTGATGCTAAACCTCAATTTCTTTGCCCACAAGCTGGATTAGCACTAAACTAACATAAACACACTCTCTAAAAAGAATTACACACGTAAAAATGATTCCTTTTTGATCAAAATCACTTTTAACTCAAAAACCCAAAATAATAAACTCATTAATCACCAAAAATCACTAGATGATGTTGAAATCACAACCTACGCTCTGATACCAATGATGAAACATGACTAGGAACTTCAAAATCAACAGGTTTAAATCACACAAAGGAGGAATTAGTGAATCAAACCATAACTAGTGAATATTAGGAGCTTTTTGGGATTAAATTGGTCAAACTACAACAAGGATTGTGTGATTAGATTAATGCCTAGAGCTATTATTCACTACTGGAGTGATTTGGGTTGAGAGAGAAACGGATTAGGGTCACCAGATCTGAGTGGTGTGTGTGTGTGAGAGACTTAACCTAAAATGAAGAAAATAACACATTATATACCCCTGCTGTTGCATCAACCGCGCGTGCCAGCTATCACTCGTACAAGTGATCAGCCTCAGCCGTACGGGAGATCACTCACTCTTGTATGTTTAGTCAGATTAGATTTATGACTCAGGTCAGTTCAACCTTGCGTATGAGCTTGTCACCCATACGAGTGAGACTTCAATCGTACGTGTGACAGAGTCTACCAATGTCAACTTATCCTTTTCGCGTTCCTGCAGTACTTGTAACCACATATAAACACATGTAGGATAATAACGAGCGATCATGATAGCCCATAAACTAAAGTACTAATCACAAACATAGGTTAGATGTCTAGGGACTTACAGAAAATGCATCAACAAAAGCTTTTGTAATGCTCCCAATATGTTTAAACAAAGATTCATACGTTAAAGTGTACCGAAACTGTTTTAATGCTAAAAATAATTACCTACAGTGAACTAGAAATTGATTGAGGATTTGATCTTCTGGATTATGTTATTTCATATGTTCCTTGACATATTTCATTTGCATGTTAACATCTGAAAATGTTAATTTCCATGAGTTATAAGCTTGATAAATTGACATGTCTAGTTGCTGTCCAAAACTGATAGATCAGTAAAGATCGGTTAGTCTGTACAAATTGGCTAAACAAAAATTGCTCGATTTTTGATATGTGTTAGTTTAACTTGTCCTTGAACCATAGCCAGTGTTCTTGTATCAATTTCATGTCCCAACCTCCAGTTATAGCCAAAATGAAATCAGTGCGCGGTCAGAAACTGACTTAGCAAACCATAAATGTATCCCTTCTGATTCCTGACTTTTAATTATTGTATGAGACCCTGGTAGGACTTTTTGGAATCAATTTTGAGTATACTTATGATATGAAGTTTTCCATGTTTGCATGAATTTTTTACTATGAGTTAATATGCTAAGTTTGCTACATGTACATGAACTTTGTGCACAACGATAAACTGAAATTGTGAAATTGACCATGTATGACCTAAAACGTGTTGTTAGACTTAGGTTTGATATGTTGACCAACATTTGACATGAACCTATTGATGTTGACCTTAGTTGACTACTTTGACCAAGTTTGACTTTTGGTTTGACTTTGGTTGACTTTGTTTGACTTGCATGATCTAGTTGACTATATGTTGACTTTTACTTTGAAACGCATCGAGTCGAGCAATAAGACAACTTATACTATGAAACCAAATTTGTTTAAGACATATTTATTGACCAACCTAAATACGTATACTTGGGTTGCATTACTCGGCTATAATCCGTACAAGTTTTTGTCTGTCATCCGAGCTTTATTCAAAGGTGAGTCTACAGTCCCGCTTTTTACACGTTTTCACGGATGAGAATACATGCTATTATACTTACATTATCAAATTCTTTTGTATTGATACGAGTACTATATATGCATATTGAGTTTGTTCACAAAGCCTCTAACTTGAATACTTTTAATACCATCGGTGTAAGCAAAATTTAGATGGACGGATCCGTTAGGTTGACAACCTCACCCGACAATATTAACTATGGTGCATTTACTTTGAACATTAGATACACTAGAACAAGTGTATAACATTTTATGAGGTAAAGGCGAGTATAGTGGTTTCTATACTCGGGTCATTGCTAGCTGTTAACACCTATTTCCTTATGAGGTAAGGCTTAGTATGTCAACACGATACTAAAAGTAATCTAGCTTTAAGTGGGCAAGTGTTGTCGATTGATGTTTGCTCTTGGGAAATAATCCCTGCAGACCCGATTCACAAGTGTAGAAACTTGTGGGGTGGCTTAATCAATCTGTCATCCATAGAGTGTAGGGTGCTAGCCGGATGACTTCTAGTGAGAGAAAGTGTTAGAAAGAGAGAGAGAGAGAGATGAAGTCTCAGCTCTCAAATTTGACAGAATGTCTGAACTGTGTAAAATGACGACCCAAGGGGTCTATTTATAATGTCAGATCCACCAGATTGTTCGGGGACACGTGTCAGATGATGATACATTCTGTTACTTATGTTCCGAAATTTACGCTAAAAGTGGCGTTCTCTGGCCAGGGCTTACGCGCTAGGCAACCTTCAGGGCTTACGCATGACGGAGCAGCCTGTACAGCGGAGAACGCTGGACGGATAATTCCACAAAACTGTTGTTTCCAGCCTTCCTGATGCTACTTTTATGCAACCATTATGCCTTTTATGTGTGTATACGATAGGATACACCATTAAGTCCCCCCAGTTTAATGACTTAAGCGTTTGAAAAATGATTAAGTTGTTAAACTTTTGATAACGCATGCCAAACTAGCCTGTTCATCGCCCATTTGCATCGGGAAAAACATTACAGGCATTAAATGCAGACATATTTTACTGACGCTGTGATGATTAATTTTAAATGGTTGAGAATCTCCACGCGCCTCCAGCTGTAAAAAGTGTCATTTCGTACCCTACCTTTAAACTTACCCGTACACGTGTCACAATCGTGTCCATAAAAATTGCATCAACGAACTCCTATATAAACCAGCATAACCCTTTTATCTTCACTTTTTTACCTTTGCCAAGATCTAAAAAGCACATTTCTTCCCAAATCTTCATCGCTTTCTTCATCCTTCAACTTTTTAAGGTTTATCGTCGTCCAAGGTCAGTGACACTTCATCTTACTGCTATTTCTTTCCTGTTGATATCTTTTTACTTTATTAACATTTCTTCTACACCGAGTACTGGCCAAGAACATGCAGAGCCCTCTTCTTTAAATGCTGCTGACATTCCAGAAGTTAGCACGATGGCTTCATCGTTGACAAGAGAATAATTAGATGGTTTGAAGATTGCCTTTCACCATCTTAATCAATTCAACCCTGTTCTTCCTACAAACAGGCAGACTGCTAACCACCCTCATGAAGGAAAAATTACTTTATACGCCTTAAAACTTACTCACGGCAACCTTCGTGTTCCCCCTACAAACTTTCTCCTTCGCCTTCTTAGATATTATAAGGCCTGCCTGAGCCAAATGCATCCCCACGGCCTTCAAAAAATTATCCTTTTTGAAATGTACTGTAATGCCAACAATATTAAGCCTCGCATTAAAGTTTTTATCTCTTTGTTTAGAATTCGTACAATTAGCGACTGCTGGCTTACTATTGATAGTAAACGAAATACTCATTTTGTTGGTACAAATAGAATATCAAACTTGAAGGACTAGAAGAGTCCGTTTTTCTTTGTTGATGAGACTGTTATTCCGGAGGAGTTTTCCGTTGTCCGGAAATGGGGTACTATTGATGCTGGTGTAGGAAAAGGTGTTAAGATTTTTACCGCAGAGCAGCGGATAGTAAATAATTTGAAAGATCTCCGCCTTCCGCCCAGATCATACGAGAAGTATGAGGGGATTCTTGTGCTGTGTAGAGTGAGTCAAGAATGGCCAAGCACTTCTGTGCTAGTACTCCGTGAGAAGAATCAGGGTAGGATGTGATATGATCATCCTAATATATATATATATATATATATATATATATATATATATATATATATATATATATATATATATATATATATATATATATATATATATATATATATATATATATATATATATATATATATATATATATATATATATATATATATATATGCTCATCTTATTGTTCACCATGTTTGCTTATATTACTGTCCATGTTTAATTTTTGCAGCCAACTCCGAGATGCAAGTTCGCTCTGCTCTCTTATCCCTCGATTTGGAGGATGAATTTGAGATCAATGACCGTGCTAAAACTGCTGAAGAGCTAGAAGCAGAGAGGGCTGCAGCGGAGGCTAAGGCTGCTGCTGATGCTGCTGCTGCTGAAAAGGGGGAAGAAATCGTTGTCAGCAGTTCTGACAGTGAGTCTGGGTCTGAACAGACAGACACTGAACGGACAGCGGATGACACCACCACCGTCGAGCAGCAGACATCAGGCTCGGTTGACATCACGGGAGAAACAAACCCCACTCCTCCTCCAACCCAAAAGACAAGGAAGAAGAGCATAGGCTCTAAGAGGGCGAAAAGTAAGAGGGGAGCCAAAAGCAGAAACGCAGAAGAAGTATGTCCATTCTGCTCTTTCTTGATAATGCACATGTCTTTGCTTATAACCGTTATATTTGTTCATAATGCTAACTTGTTTCTGTTAGTGATTTTAGTAGAATCTGACGATAGCCAAGGGAAGTCTACTAAAGGCGGTGAGCAGAGGCCGGAGGAGAACCTTGAAGGTGAAGGAGATAAGGGTCTGAAAACTCCTGACCCAAACTTTACTCCATTTGAGGAATCTGAATTCCATGAAGAGAGGCCGGAAGGCGACTCTGCTTATCATTCTCCTCCTCCTAGTTCCACTAACCCTGCTGTCACATCGTCCAATGTTCAAGAACCATCTCTTCCTGCTCAAGTGAGGACATTGCAGGCGATCATTCAGAATCCTGCTACTAAGGACAAAGAATTTTCAACTCTTCTTCAGGTATGAATGATAAAACTTCCTGCATGTATATGCTTGCAATTTATTTTTGTGAGTTGCTTGAAATTAACCATAAAATTTTTCTTCTACAGGGTTATGCTATCCCTGAGCTAAAACCCTAGTTCACCGCTCTCCGCTCTAAACAACTCAGGGAATCAACTGCTGCAGCTCATGTATTGCTGACCAACCATCTGGATTCTGTGCTGCAACTACAAAAGCAACAGGAATCCATACTTACCTTTGCCCGTGCTGAGATTGCTCAAGGTGCAAATGCTCACAAAAGAGCAATTGATGCTGAACGTCCCTTGACTGATGCTTAGAATATATTGAAGGCTAGAGAAGCTGAACTGAAAAGTTCTCAAGATGCAGCTGTTTCTCTGCAAGAGGAGAAGGACAGGTTGATAGATGCTGAAAAGAAAAGGTTTGAGGAGGAGCAGGTGAAGGTGAGTGAGCTAGAGAAGGAGTTGAATGAAGAGAGGGAGAAATCTGCTGAGCTTCTCCAGAGGGCGGAGAAGGGTGAGAGTAATTTTGCTGAGCTTAAGAAGGGGATACTGGGTGTGATAGCAAAGGTGCTTAGATCCAATCTTGTGGGGAATCCCTACAATGATTATGTTGAAGCTGTTCACACTCATTTCATTTATGATGTTACAAACAAAATTACCAAACGCCTTGCCCCAAACCAGACGCTTACTGCTGCTATTGCCAACCTTATGCGTCCTGGAACTATGGAGAAGGTGGATGAAGCCAAAGACAGATTAATTAATCTAAAGATAGATGTTTATGATGAAATGTGTAGCAGAGAGGAGTCATCTGCTCAGGATGTACTCAATGTTCAATTTTCATAAACTTGCAACTATTTGATGAACAACCGTTTATAATGAACGTTGATAATTTGAAGGCCATAAACATGTACTTATTGTAGTGATTATGACAAATACTTTGATGTTTGTTGTTTATAACCCATCTGCTATGAACTGAGCGTATCATAAAATTTCATGTACAATTGTATATTGTACAACTGAACAAAGCATTTTGAAAAGTGTTTAAGATAATTCACTTTTGGGTGTCTTGCATTGTTAACTGTAGTTGAATGAGCAACATATCAAAAATTCACTTTGCAAACACTATGTCTTCAAGTATTCATTAGGACACTTGTAATCTGTTATACGCTTTTCGTCATCAAATTAATGAGGAATAATTATGAAGTGTTCTTTGAAGAGTGATTATAAAATAATCTTTCCGCCATACGCCTTCCGTCATAAAGTACATGAGGAATAACTTTTGAAATATTGTGTGAAGATTAGCTATGGGTTAGTGACCTATCCGTCATATGCCTTCCGTCATAAAATATATGAGGAAGAATTGTGTAATATTTTTGGCCTTCATATAAAATATAAACTTCTTTCGTTATGTGAAGTAAGTTTTTATAATGTTTGTCATGATAAGTATCTGAGTTTTGTATTTTGCCTCGGTGCATTCTAGTAAAACTTTAACGTTTTCTAGCCTATCCCTTGTGCCTTTGCTGGCCGGCACAAAAGCTTCCACCATCGGAGGTATAAAAATATTCTCCTTCTGAGGGCAGGATATAAATGCAATGTTTTACATTTGTCACAGGCAGCACTTTGTATAACAACCCTCACTTTTTGACTTCTGAAATTACTGAAATGACCCTAGGTTTTACTGTCTGACTATACGTATTAATTATTTAAGGGTTGTTATATACACAATCAATTTAACGTTGACCAAATAATAAACTTTTATTCGACACTCACTGCTAATTAAAATTTATGCATTTCTATAATATTATTTATAACTATTAATCTATAAGTAATAAATAAAAAGTGACATTTATATAAATAATAAAACAATTGGAAACTAAATAAAAATAAATACAAGTCATGAATTAGTAAAAAGAAAATAATACTTATCATGTAGTAAATGTAAAAATAATAATAAACATAATAATAATAATAATAATAGTAATAATAATGAGACTAAAGAATCTTAAACAATTACATCCTTATGTTGACTAAAAATAAAGTATAAACTAGTACATCCTTATGTTGACTAATTATAAACTAGTACCACCTTTTGTTGACTAAAAATTATAAAATAAAATAAAATCATTAATTAGAACATCCTTATGTTGACTAACACTCTAATACTTGCACTATATAAACACTCCTAGACTCCTAGTTTCTCATTCACAAATCACACCAAAATCCTCTCTCAAAAACAATCTCTCCCTCTCCCTCTCTTGTGGTATTCGGATCTTCAAGCTTGTTCTTCGTGTTCTTCAAGAATCTTCAAGGAGTTCTTCAAGATTTTTAAGGCTTTGATCTTCCATCTTCATCGTGTTCATCTTTTCTTTGTTAATTATCTTGAATCTTCAAAGGTATAACATAAACCCTAAACTATTTACATAAACTTTAATCTTTGTTAATTCATATTCATATTATAAACTTGTTATTCATAAGTATATACATAAACACACCTAGATTTATATATACATATATACATGTAAAAAAAATATATTTTTTTATATATATATATACATATATATACGAATTATATATACATATACGTATTAAAACCTTAAACCCTAATACTACTTATACTAGTACTTAACATGTATACACTATTACTATTACTAGCACCTATAACCTACTACTTATATTGTAGCACAAAAACATTTTGGGATATGTATTAGAGATGTATAGATCTTCGAACTTTCTTGACGAATGGTTTCTACGAGATTCTAGGCAGAGGGTTTGGATTTCCGATTTAAAGGGTCCTATGGCTCAAGCCCCTAGATCTAAATTAGCCATTTGAAGGGATAGGGGTGATTGGAAGCTTATCTAATACAGCAAGTATCCTAAAATGAAAAACACTCATAAAAGTAGAAACTCTCTAGTCATAGAAACTTAGTAAAATAAGAAACTTTCTAAAAATGGAAACTTTATAAAAATAGTAACTTACTAGGAATAGAAACTTAGTAAAACAAACTATACTTAAACACATACTTAAACTTAAACATGGGCAAAACACTTAACTACTCTTAAATGTCAATAGGTTGACTTTCCTGCTCACTCGTTCAACTCTTTATTCCGAGGAATAACTCTCTCTCTACTTACTAAGGTGAATTCATAGCCCCACTCTTTATTGCTAGCAAACTTATTTAACTTTTTGGGGTGAGACACATGCTGCTTTTACTATTTACAATTTAGACACAAGTACCAACTGTTAAAACTATGCTATACCCGGCTATGTCCAACTAAGTCCCTACAGTGATATTTTTAAGTGCTGCGGCATGCTTATTTATTGGGGGTAGGCCTATCGGGAGTAACGTCCCCGATACATTTGACTAAGTCTTTGTATTACTTGATAATGAAATTAAACCGACACGAACAGACACAACTTTTCATGGGGCAAACTTGAATGTTTAGTCTAAATATCACGCACTGGCATAACTTTTGGATCTGCGAGATCTACTTTTTGATCCTGCGGGAGATCAACTTTACAACTAAATTTTGTGGTCTAAAAACAACGATAACTACTTTTGTTAAACCTATGAACTTCACTCAACCTTTTTGGTTGACACTTTAGCATGTTTTGTCTCAGGTGATGTTTAATTCAAGCTTTCCTATCTACTGCTTATGTGATGCTACTTGGACATAGGATCAAGAGATTATCGCATTTATTACTACTGCATTTAAACAATTACATATTTCTTTTGTAACGACATTTCATTTTCCGCTGCGTACTCATTCCAGTTAATTTTATCATTTAGTATTGTTCTCGTATTATAATATGTTGGTTTATTTGATATTAGTAACGTTTCTTCCAGACCCTATTGGGAGGACGTTACAGATTGATATCAGAGCATAACCAGGCTGTTATAGAGAACCAGGATTGCATTTTTATGTGTGCCTTACTTGCTAGCTAGGGTGCCTTAGCAATCTAGGAAACTATAACCTTTCCTGCCTTAGACTTAAAGCATTTAGAATTGCCTTATAATCTTAACAATCATGCTTTACCAAACTTGACTTAAAGATTCTAATCAAAGTCTCTTTCCTAATGTAGGACTACAACTTTTCTTGACCATAGTGCCTTTAATTATTGCCTTTAACTGTTAAATGCTACACTATACTTTTGAAACTTTACTTATCTTAGAATGCCGAGCTAATCTAAGAACTTTGCTCACTTTCCTGAGTACTATCCAATTACACCACCGCATCTAAATGCGACACAATGATTTCAGAAATTCTTGACATTCACAAGTCATCTATCATGATTATGTGTATTACATATGTATTACATGAAATATTATCCATGATTTTGAAATTCTTATAATTGTTACTACTCACACTCAAATGTATATAACTCTCTGTTATATCACGTACCTATATGCCTTATGCCTTTATGCATCGGTTTGCGAATTGAAAAATGTCATTGGGTTATCACAGTATACGAATTGAAAGTATTTAATCAAAAGATTATTAGATTACATACTTATCACTTTATGATCTCGACACGTCATATTGCCATTATTAAAGTAAAGACACATCATATCTTATTATATCTTATCGTATCTATCCTAATAGATTTTGTCTAACACTTTTCCTAAATTCCCTCCATAAATTACGAAAATCTTTTTGCTATATACACGTATTCGAGGAGACGAATATATCATCCAGTATTCAAAACTAATCTCATATCAAAAACCCTAATTCCAAACACATAATATGGATTCCTCGAACTCTTCGAGCTCCAATGGCAGCGTAACCGGAATAAAGCAACCAATCAGCCATCATCTATTTTGGATGAATTGGGGATGGGTTCGTAGTAAACTTAATCAATGGAGACAAGAAGAAGGTGATCCCTTCCACCAACCGAATTCACCTCTTGTTGAAGAACCTGAAGCACTTACTGGCGAACCCGTTCGGAACACTATTTTCACCCTCATTTCTAGGATATCCAGTCACGAATATATAATATCTAAAATTTTAGATCTTATTCATCCACTTGTCCGAACCGCCAATCATCCCGGAATAATAGAAGAAGTCAACGAGCTTCGCGCTCGAGTAGTGGCTCTGGAGAATATGGTGCGAAACCTACGAACACCAGCAGCAGCACCAGCAGCATAACCAGTACCACCAGTACCATCGGCATCACCACCAACATCACCAGCTTCACTAACGACAACATCCGCATTCCACGCCTCAACATCACACTCAGTACCTCAAACATCAACATCATACCCCCCATAGATACCAAGGAATATTAGTAATAATGAGTTAAGATGTATTGACTCATTCTTCCTGAAGAATTACATATGTATACTTTATATATATGGGTTGGAACAATAATAAATCTTTTCGTGCTAAGCTTTTACGTGTGAATCTTAACTAGTATGTACTACATGGTTAATTCATATCACAATATGCTATGATGTACATCTTTTGTTAATAACTTAACAATCGTTAATCATTGCTTCAACAAAATAAACTTCATTTCGTAATAAACCAAGTGTATTACTCAAATACATGATTGATTGTATACTTTAATTTTTGATGTACTCGAAACTTTCTAGAAAACATCATTAGTGCCTTATAAATTTCACAAGAATTCCACGAGCACCAACATCATATACCGAAGTATATCAATAACAATGTATGATGAAGTATTGATTCATAACTTCATTAGCGAAATATTTCACGACAATTATGAAATCTCTAAAGGTTTTGGAGATTATTTATTCTCGTTTCAACAGCAAATCAAATGACTTTAATATTATATTAACTCATTAAAACCATGATTACATCTGAAGAATACATATATGAACGTATATCTTCTCTTTTGTACAAACTGTTAATTGTGAAAAATATTTTAACGGGTAGGTAAAACCCGAGAGATATTCATATCTCATATAAATATGTTACATTGTACATTCTTCCATTCTGATTCAGCAGTTGTTAACTATACTACTTACATTCACATGATATATGTATATGTTCACCAAAGAACAACAATTTTCATACAAATTCAGTTACATATTCTGATTTTGACATATCAGAACTTAAGTAAAGCTTTAGCAAGTGTTATCTTCCTAAAGATCACTACATTCATGAATTATATTCATTCGTATTCTATGATGAATTATCACATCAAACCACCGAACTTACCATTCCTTACTTTTGAAAATCACAACATTTCTTCGTCAACCGTTAGATCCATTGATGGATGCATCTTACACTTAAACACTTCAAATTCAAAATTCTTAAAAACATCCTTTGAATCTTGACGATCATAATTAGCGTTTAATCATCTAAAAACGAAATTTCTTGAAACCATCTCGGATTGATAACCAATGATTCAAATATGGCTGCATTAAATGCAGAGGAAACAGAAAAATTGTAGATGGTCTTAAGGGCCAACAGTTTGATAATAAAGAATGGTACGTTGGAAAAGCTCAAAAGAAAATTTGGAACTGAAAAACGGATTGAGCTAACCATGGAGGAGACCAAGGATAAACACAAGGGCCAAACCCTATATTCAAAGAATCAAGGTAATTCTGGATCCGGTGAAATCTTTAGAGAATATCTTGCTCCGAAGTCATGTTAAAAGCTTGCGGAAAATTTTTCTTCATCAACTTTCGAACTTAGAAATTCCAAAATATCATCATAAATATCCTCTATATTTAGGAAGATATCTTCATAACGATTCATGTCTGCAATTAAGTATCTCTTTGCGATATCTTTATAAAGGAAACTGTTTTAGTTTCTATGTTCTGTAAAATTCGAGTTTAAATTATAAATGCTTTGAAGAAGTGTTGGCAATTGAAGCATGAGTTAGTATAATATAAAGACGTCAGGCCAACGTGATTATATTACAGTAAGTCATGCTAAGTTTTTAATGGAAGATGATGATTCATAGATTTTATAATCATCATTTGCCATGTTACACGACTCTTACATTCTGTTTAACCTCTAAACATATCAAGAAAATATTTTTCTTGATGATTCGGTCTTTTCTGGATATTCTGGTAATATGAAAAATCAAATCGTGCTATTACCTTTCCTTTCTACTTTATATATTATGATCATTCGAAACTTCATACCTATGAATTCTGGACCATTACTCGCTTGACTTGAAGTCGGGAAGAAGAAACAAAAGCATAAAGCTCCGACATATAAGGGAAAATATAAAGCCCGATAATGACTCCGAAATTACAAACCGTGTATATCAATACGTATAGCAATATAAAGAGACGGGATAATTAAAAACACTATAACCCCAAGAGCATAGTAGAAGTAAACAGATTCCTCTGGCGGTAAAAGAAAAAGAAGAATGACTGCAAATATGGTCAATATAATAACCAGGATCAGAACTGGATTAAGCATTTCTTAATCTTTTGGAAGTTTGAAATGAGGAAGAAAGTATAGAAGTGGTGAAGATAATAAAACGGAAGAAGCTAATTTATAGAAAAATTCCAAACACAACAATCGAGACAATCCACCGCATTTAATCAAAGAAAATCTCAAATTCCTTAATTACCGGATAATCAAATCTTATAGATTACGAAGATTTCTTTTAATTCCTTGAATTTAGGAAATCAATTGTGACTACGTCAAAAGTTAAGGCGAACATTTAATTTTCTCATTTCACTCTTTTATGATAGCTTCGTTTATACTCTTCCTATAAACGAATCGTTTTATCCATATTATTCAATAGTGATAAAACTTTATTTTTCAACTTATATTCATCATTAAAATATTCTTGTTGTAAACAATGAAGATCTCTATCAAATTTCATGACTATGATTTTCACGAACTCCTCTCTGTTTGTCTGTCCTAATATTGTGGCATAAAATGCTCAAGGTTTTAAATGAGCTCAATACCATTCATAACACATTTCATGTATCCAATTTACTGAAATGACTTGTATAACATCATCATTTTGAATGATCTTCGCATTAATGATAAAATGCACTTCGTTGAAGAACCTATAGAAATCATGGAAGGAGAGGTCAAACAAACGCGTAAAAGCAACATACCTATCATTAAAGTCTGTTGGAATTCGCGTAGAGGCCCCGAATATACCTGGGAACGCAAAGACCATATGAAACGGAAATATCCCCATCTCTTCTCAACTGCTGATGCATCCGAGAAGTCTACCTAAAACTTCGGGACGAAGTTTTTATTAACGGGGAGGTACTATAACAACCCTCACTTTTTGACTTCTGAAATTACTGAAATGACCCTAGGGTTTACTGTCTGACTATACGTATTAATTATTTAAGGGTTGTTATATACACAATCAATTTAACGTTGACCAAATAATAAACTTTTATTCGACACTCACTGCTAATTAAAATTTATGCATTTCAATAATATTATTTATAACTATTAATCTATAAGTAATAAATAAAAAGTGACATTTATATAAATAATAAAACAATTGGAAAGTAAATAAAAATAAATACAAGTCATGAATTAGTAAAAAGAAAATAATACTTATCATGTAGTAAATGTAAAAATAATAATAAACATAATAATAATAATAATAGTAATAATAATGAAACTAAAGAATCTTAAACAATTACATCCTTATGTTGACTAAAAATAAAGTATAAACTAGTACATCCTTATGTTGACTAATTATAAACTAGTACCACCTTTTGTTGACTAAAAATTATAAAACAAAATAAAATCATTTATTAGAACATCCTTATGTTGACTAACACTCTAATACTTGCACTATATAAACACTCATAGACTCCTAGTTTCTCATTCACAAATTACACCAAAATCCTCTCTCAAAAACAATCTCTCCCTCTCCCTCTCTTGTGGTATTCGGATCTTCAAGCTTGTTCTTCGTGTTCTTCAAGAATCTTCAAGGAGTTCTTCAAGATTTTTATGGCTTTGATCTTCCATCTTCATCGTCTTCATCTTTTCTTTGTTAATTATCTTGAATCTTCAAAGGTATAACATAAACCCTAAACTATTTACATAAACTTTAATCTTTGTTAATTCATATTCATATTATAAACTTGTTATTCATAAGTATATACATAAACACACCTAGATTTATATATACATATATACATGTAAAAAAAATATATTTTTATATATATATACATATATATATATATATGAATTATATATACATATACATATTAAAACCTTAAACCCTAATACTACTTATACTAGTACTTAACATGTATACACTATTACTATTACTAGCACCTATAACCTACTACTTATATTGTAGCACAAAAACATTTTGGGATATGTATTAGAGATGTATAGATCTTCGAACTTTCTTGACGAATGGTTTCTACGAGATTCTAGGCAGAGGGTTTGGATTTTCGATTTAAAGGGTCCTATGGCTCAAGCCCCTAGATCTAAATTAGCCATTCGAAGGGAAAGGGGTGATTGGAAGCTTATCTAATACAGCAAGTATCCTAAAATGGAAAACACTCATAAAAGTAGAAACTCTCTAGTCATAGAAACTTAGTAAAATAAGAAACTTTCTAAAAATAGAAACTTTATAAAAATAGTAACTTACTAGGAATAGAAACTTAGTAAAACAAACTATACTTAAACACATACTTAAACTTAAACATGGGCAAAACACTTAACTACTCTTAAATGTCAATAGGTTGACTTTCCTGCTCACTCGTTCAACTCTTTATTCCGAGGAATAACTCTCTCTCTCTACTTACTAAGGTGAATTCATAGCCCCACTCTTTATTGCTAGCAAACTTATTTAACTTTTTGGGGTGAGACACATGCTGCTTTTACTATTTACAATTTAGACACAAGTACCAACTGTTAAAACTATGCTATACCCGGCTATGTCCGACTAAGTCCATACAGTGATATTTTTAAGTGCTGCGGCATGCTTATTTATTGGGGGTAGGCCTATCGGGAGTAACGTCCCCGATACATTTGACTAAGTCTTTGTATTACTTGATAATGAAATTAAACCGACAAGGACAGACACAACTTGTCATGGGGCAAACTTGAATGTTTAGTCTAAATATCACGCACTGGCATAACTTTTGGATCTGCGAGATCTACTTTTTGATCCTGCGGGAGATCAACTTTACAACTAAATCTTGTGGTCTAAAAACAACGATAACTACTTTTGTTAAACCTATGAACTTCACTCAACCTTTTTGGTTGACACTTTAGCATGTTTTGTCTCAGGTGATGTTTAATTCAAGCTTTCCTATCTACTGCTTATGTGATGCTACTTGGACATAGGATCAAGAGATTATCGCATTTATTACTACTGCATTTAAACAATTACATATTTCTTTTGTAACGACATTTCATTTTCCGCTGCGTACTCATTCCAGTTAATTTTATCATTTAGTATTGTTCTCGTATTATAATATGTTGGTTTATTTGATATTAGTAACGTTTCTTCCAGACCCTATTGGGAGGACGTTACACTTTGCATAAGAAAAATATAAAATTTTATTGATCAGTACTGTGCAATACATAAACAATTGACGACGAATTTAGGTGGATCAAGCCTAATTAGTACATCATGAACGTTTAGTGTATGCAATTGAAAACATAGGCGCTGTAAAGATGACCACAATGGTCTACAGTAAATTGATAAATTTTGTTCTTCAGAAATGCTAACAAACTGCTCTTATTGAAATGATAAATTTTGTTCTTGATAAAATGCTGGAATTTGTTTCTTCAAACGCCAACCGCCTAACGCTGTCCGGCCTGAACACTTGATCATGGTATAAAGAACTCCTGAACCTCATCCTCCCTGAATAACCAATTACGCCTCCTCTGATTCATATTGCCTTCTGGTAAGTTTTCAAAGGTGGATCGTTCCCTTGTTGGTGCCACATACTGTGAGTGTATGGCAGCTACTCCGTTTGGAGTTAGGAATCTGATCTCTACATGAGCCGTTGATGTTATCGCTCCAAATTTAGCTAACGCTGCCCGTCCAAGAAGGACATTAAATCGAGAGTTGCCATCTAGAATAGTGAAATCGATTGTTTCGGTTCTCAATAGTGGAAATTTTCCCAAAACGACCTCCAAACGAACTCGCCCCATTGCATTCACTGACATTCCTGTTAGCCCAGAAACCTTCAAACTCGTCCGCCTAGCTCTAACCTGCACATGCCTTGGAAAAGCCTTAAAACAATGCCAATAAATGACGTCAGCCTCACTGCTTGTATCTGTGTAGATATGGCTGATGAACTTGTTTGCAATTTCTGTTGAAATGACCACTGGCTGAACGGACAAGGCCCAATTTTGAATTGGTTGAAAAATGATTGGGGCATACCTACAGCTATCAACATTGTTATCCGACTACTCACCGTCCTCATAGTGACTTCCATTCAACCACACCATTTTGATTACAACGTCTGGAGTTGACTCCCGCTCCGTGATCTGGTTTCCATACTGGTTTCTGTTATCTCTTCCGCCATGCTCTTCCCTTCCCCTGTGCTCACCTCGACGACCTCTTCCACCATCATTCTTTTGCCATCCAAATTTCCTGCAAGGATCATTTCTCCTATATTATTTTCCTGGAAATAAGTGGTTTAATTCTCCTGCTTTGATCTTTGCAATGATTTCTCTCATCAGAGATTTGCAATTATCTGTATCATGGCCCCATGCCTCATGAAAGTCGCACCATAGCTAACTTTTTGGACCCTCTCTTTTTTCCATAGGTGCCGGAGGATTGAAAGTGGTCCGAATTAGTTCGGTGAAAAGAATCTCTTTGGGAGTTTTAGTCAGCGCCATTATCAAAGGATGCCTTTCTATTGGCCTCCTGTTGTGACGAAAATCATTGGGATGATTGTTGCCTCTCCATCCACCATTAGAATTATCATTCCTTCTCTGACTTCGATCAAAGTAGCACCCTCCGTTGTGCTGCTTTCTACTACTGCAACCATCAAACTTATTCATCCACCGCTCACCGGCTCGAACATGCTTATGTGTAACTTCCAACGCCTGATGCAGAGTTTTTGGCAAGCCATACCTTAACACATGGACAAGTGCACTAAATCGTCGTTGATCCAAACAGAAAATGAAACCAGATACTAGCTGAGATTCTGGACAATCAGGTATCTTCTGTGCTTCAAGTGTGTATCATTTCATGAAATTACTCAAGGACTCATTGTGATGCATTGTGATCTCATGTGCATCAAGATGTGTCAAAGTGCAGCTACGAAGATTTTGATACTGCATAACAAACTTTGTACGGAGGTCCAAATAACTTGTGATGCTTCTAGGCGGCAAGCTAATAAAACAATTCCCTTGCCATTTTCTGCAGCACCATTGGAAACATATGACAAGCTACCTCGTCATCCCAATGCTGCAACCTCATTGCACCTTCAAACATAGTGAGGAAATCCTCAGGATCTGTTGTACCGTCATAAAATCCAATTGCCGGTATGCCAAGATTCCTGGGCAACGAATAGTTAGCAATTCGATCAATGAAACACTGAGTGGATTCTGGCATAGCTGGTGGCTTTGTAGCTTGCTCTCCAGTAATGAGGGTGAAGAAATTATCTACAGCCACAGCATGGACAGGGGGCTGCGCTAAGCGTTACTTATACTTTGCCGGAGTTGTCTGCTTAAGGATGTCATTTAAGAGCAACACTGCCTGCTTCTTAGACATGAACTCATCTTTGTCAATTTCATTGTCAGAATCATTATTAATATAGCTCAAGTCATTATCATCCTCAGAATCATCAACAAGACTGCCTAGCTTGTCAAGTAGTCTGGATAACCTATACTTTAATATAGATTGCCTTTTCATGATTTGCCTGTCTTTGCCATCCGCCATACGTCGAAAAGGTATAAATGATGGACATCACCGTGGCTGCATCAATGGTCGCCTCTCTGGATTAGTGACAAGGTTTGGAAGCCTTTCTGCACTTTTGGTTGTTGTTTCTTCGATTACTGGCCTTTTCTCTAAATTAGTTGCCAAACGCTTAAGCTTTTCTGCAGTTTCAGCCACTGTTTCTTCAATTGTACCATCCGGTGGTAGAACAGGCACATCTTCAACAGTTATCATGTCTTCAGTTAATGGATTGTTGACTGCTTCAAGTATAAATGGAGCTTCAGTTGTTTTTGTTCCTTTTCCGTTTCACGTGTTCTTTGCATTAGTGGATGGCGCCATTGTTAACACCTATTTCCTTATGAGGTAAGGCTTAGTATGTCAACACGATACTAGAAGTAATCCCTGCAAACCCGGTTCACAAGTGTAGAAACTTGTGGGGTGGCTTAATCAATCTGTTGTCCGTAGAGTGTATAGTGCTAGCCGGATGACTTCTAGTGAGAGAAAGTGTTAGAGAGAGATGAAGTCTCAGCTCTCAAATTTGACAGAATGTCTGAACTGTGTAAAATGATGACCCAAGGGGTCTATTTATAGTGTCAGATCCATCAGATTGTTCGAGGACACGTGTCAGATGATGATACGTTCTGTTACTTGTGTTCCGAAATTTACACTGAAAGTAGCGTTCTCCGGCCAGGGCTTACGCGCTAGGCGGCCTTCAGGGCTTACGCATGACGGAGCAGCCTGTACAGCGAAGAACGCTGGACGGATAATTCCACAAAACTGTTGTTTCCAGCCTTCCTGATGCTACTTTTATGCAACCATTATGCCTTTTATGTGTGTATACGATAGGATACACCATTACTAGTATTCAGGTGCTCATAGATTATGCAAACATTTTCACAACTTGGAGTTGTACTTGTAAAATCTTGTGGTCAAGGAACTTAAACTATTTCCTGATAACTATTTTTCAGATACTGTTACATAACTTTAAAACTGTAGATTCACCAACATTATTTGTTGACCTGTTTTTGTGTGTTTTATTCTCAGGTCCTTAAGAGGTAGACTTCCGCTGTGTTTGCTGCATGATCTGGCCGTGGAGTCCGCATACTATTTAAAGAACATTATTTAATTTTGCATTTAAAACTTTTATAACGGTTTAAATACTGTTGCTTGTGGTTACGATCACAACATTGTTTCTATTTTGGGATTTATTGACTTATGTTTGAAAGTCAACTTTTAATAAAATTAAATGCGATTGCTTTAAATGTCTCATATAGAGGGCGTAACTGTTAACTGTGAGACCTTGATTAACACGCCTTTAGATGGAAATTTGGCGGGGTGTTATAGATTTGCTTGAATAAAAATTGAAGAAGGAGAGTTAGAGAGATTGACGATGGTTTATGGTGATGGAATGGTGAGTTTATGATGGTTCATGAAGGGTGGTGGTTTGATTCTTGTCATGTAATTGTATATATCAATATGTTATGTATTAAGTATATATATTAGATAAATAAAAAGGTAGAATAGATAGGATAGATAGTTTAGCCAAAATACCAGACTTAGAAACCCACTGGATGACAAGCAAATCACAAATGTTTCCAAGTAAAGAAAGTTTAGTTTAATCAGAGTAAAAATTATAACAGGTAGTTTATGATTGTGGTTGTGTTGGTATTCAAAATTGGGTTGATGATAGTTTTGATTGAGGTGGCTCTCTCATGGTGATCAATGGGTGGTGGAAAGTGGTAATGTTCAAAAGAGAAAGATATACTTGATGGTGGTGATAGTGAATTCAAGAATGTAGGAAACAGAAAAACAAATTATTGATGTGTGGATGCATACATATAATGTGTATATATATAAAATTAATAATAATATAATAATAAAATATCATGATTTCAAATGTAAGTTGAGAAAAAAAAACTGTAAGTTTGATTTATAAACCAAATTCACGGATTCATATATATCCGTCTAAGTTGATGATTGTAATATGTATAATATTATTATATAATCATGTGGATGAATGAAACCAAATACATTTATTCATTTATACCGTGTCAAATTGAAGAATAGTTAAGCAGCCGATAGAATTCTACCGACAGTATTCACGGAGTGCTATATCGTACTCCGTTGTTAAACAGTGGCGGATAAAAGTACACCGAAAAATATATTTATTTATTTTAGTCATTAAGTGTGTAAAATGTGATTAAAAAGGTTCGTCCATTATTTGTTTTAATACACTCACGAGCTCGCATCTTACTTGTTTAATATCAATCGAAATGACTAATGGTTATTACAATCATTCAATATTTATATTCTATATGCATTATTTATATATATATATAGATTTATTTTAATAACAAATTTTAATATCTTATATTATTTTATTTTACAAGATTAATTCTAATAACTAAATAGTATAATATTTCAAATTATATTTTAAATTATTATATATATATATATATATATATATATATATATATATATATATATATATATATATATATATATATACTATTTACAATTAATTGTTCGTGAATCGTCGGGAACAGTCAAAGGTCAATTGAATATATGAAGTAGTTCAAAATTTTTGAGACTCAACCTTACAGACTTTGCTTATCGTGTCAAAAATATTAAATCGTATCGAGAGTTTGATTTAAAATTAGTCGAAATTATCCGGGTCGTCACAGCGGTCCGTGATCTCAACAGGTTCTTCTACGAAGTGGAGTTTGTCATCAATCGTAAGCTCATCGAGGGGTATGACAAGTTGTTGTTCGACAAGACATTTCTTCAGGTTCGATACGTGGAAAGTAGTATGAACAGAACTTAATTGAGTCGGAAGATCTAAACGGTAAGCAACGGGTCCAACACGATCCAAGATTTCAAAAGGACCAATATATCGCGGATTTCTTTCCACGCTTTTCGAAATGGATTACACCTTTCCAAAGTGCGACTTTTAACATTACGCAGTCACCCACTTGGAATTTGAGATCTTTACGTCTAATGTCGGCATAGCTCTTTTGACGATTAAGGGCCATCTTAAGCCTTTCTTGGATTTGAACGATCTTCTTGGTTGATTCATGGATGATTTCGGGTTCGGTGATTTGCTTATCACCTACTTCGGCCTAACAAATTGGTGAACGACATTTGCGGCCATATAAAGCTTCGAAAGGTGCGGCATTAATATTCGAGTGGTAACTATTGTTGTAAGAGAATTTGGCTAGAGGCAAATTCTTTCCCCATGCTTTTCCCAAGTCAATAACACAAGCTCGTGACATGTCTTCCAAGATTTGAATCGTGCATTTTATCACCCAATTTGACCCAACAAATAGGTGAACGACATTTGCGGCCATATAAAGCTTCGAAAGGTGCGGCATTAATACTCGAGTGGTAACTATTGTTGTAAGAGAATTCGGATAGAGGCAAATGCTTTTCCCAAGCTTTTCCTAAGTCAATAACACAAGCTCGTAACATGTCTTCCAAGGTTTGAATCGTGCATTCGCTTTGTCAATCGGTTTGTGGGTAATATGCGGTACTCATGTCTAAACGTGTTTCCAAGGCTTCTTGTAAGGAACCCCAAATTCTAGAAGCGAAACGGACATCTCGGTCAGAAATAATTGATAAGGGTACATCGTGACGGGATACAATTTCCTTTATGTACAGTTGTGCAAGTTTGTCCATATTATCGGTTTCTTTCATGGCTAGGAAGTGAGCGGATTTGGTGAGACGGTCAATAATAACCCAAATGGTATCATAACCGCCTACCGTTTTTGGTAGTTTCGTGATAAAGTCCATCGTTATTCTTTCCCACTTCCATTGCAGGATTTCGGGTTATTGAAGTAACTCGGATGGCCGTTGATGTTCGGCTTTGACCTTGAAATAAGTTAAACATTTTCCAACATAAGTAGCAACGTCCTTTTTAATGTTCGGCCACCAATATTGTTCTTTGAGATCGTGGTACATCTTACCGGCCCTGGGATGAATCGAATACCTTGACTTATGGGATTCGTTTAGAATAAGGCTTTGTAAATCCCCATAACTAGGCACCCAAATTCTTTCGACAAAATATCGGCGCCCGATCTCTTTAACCTCGAATCGAGAGATGAGAATGTTCAAGCGTTCGTGAGAAATATTTTCATCTTTGAGAGCCTTAACTTGGGCTACACGGATTTGGCTATTGAGATTTGTGTGGATGGGGATGTTTAAGGCTCGGACACGAAGAGGTTCCATTCTTTCCTTTCAGCTTAAGGCATCGGCTACTACATTTGTCTTCCCAGGATGGTAACGAAGTTCACAATCGTAATCATTCAATGTTTCGATCCACCATCGTTGTCTCATATTTAGTTGTTTTTGATCGAAAATGTGTTGGAGGCTTTTATGGTCGGTGAAGATGGTACTTTTGGTTCTTTAAAGATAGTGTCTCCACATTTTGAGTGCAAAGAAAACGGCTCCAAGTTCGAGATTGTGTGTCGTGTAGTTTCGTTCGTGAATTTTCAATTGTCGAGAGGCATAAACAATAAATTTCTTTCGTTGCATCAATACACATCAAAACCATGTTTCGAGGCATCGCAATATACAATAAAATCATCATTGCCTTCGGGAAGAGATAAGATAGGAGCGGTGGTTAACTTTTTCTTTAAGGTTTGAAATGCTGACTCTTGTTCGGCTACCCAAACGAATTTCTTTCCTTTGTGAGTTAACGCGGTTAAAGGACGTGCAACCAAAGAGAAATCTTCGATGAATCTGCGATAATAACCGGCGAGGCCTAAAAGTTGGCGAATATGAGTAGGAGTAGTGGGGGTTTCTCAATTACTAATGGCTTCAATTTTTGCGGGACGACTTTAATACCTTGATCGCTTACAACATGACCAAAAAATTGAACTTCCTTTAACCAAAATTCACACTTGAAGCATTTGGCATAGAGTTTTTCTTGTGACAAGAGTTTAAGCACTAGTCGGAGGTGTTGTTCGTGTTCTTCTTCGGTTTTTGAATAGATTAAAATATCATCTATGAATACGATAACGAATTTATCTAGATACGGCTTGCACACGCGGTTCATAAGATCAATGAACACCACCGGTACATTAGTTAAACCGAATGGTATTACAAGAAATTTATAATGACCATAACGAGTTCAGAACGCAGTCTTGCAGACATCGCCCTCCTTCACCCTCAACTGGTGATAACCTGATCGTAAATCAATCTTTGAGTAAACGCTTGATCCTTGCAGTTGATCGAATAGATCATCAATCCTGGGAAGGGGATACCGGTTCTTGATTGTCAACTTGTTTAGTTAGCGATAATCGATACACATACGGAAAGATCCGTCCTTCTTCTTTACGAACAAAACGGGAGCGCCCTAAGGCGAAGAACTTGGTCGAATAAATCCACTGTCTAGCAGTTCTTATAATTGATTCTGCAACTCTTACATCTCGGTTGGTACAAGTCGATAAGGTGCACGAGCTACAGGTGCAGCTCCCGGCACTAGATCAATCTGAAACTCCACTGATCACGGTGGGGTAATCCCAGCAACTCTTCTGGAAAAACTTCGGGGAATTCGTTTACAATCGGTACATCCTTCATGCTTTTCTCCTCAGTTACCAATTTCTTCACATGCGCTAATAAAGCAAAATGCCCTTTTCTCATGAACTTCCGTGCCTTCATACAACTAACAAGGTTAAGCTTTGGGCTGCATCTCTCCCCGTAAACTATTAATGGCACACCATTCTTGCGAGGTATATGAATAATCTTCTCTCTACAAACAACTTCTGCTTTTTCCTTAGATAGCCAGTCCATGCCGACTATCACGTCAAAGCTTCCTAACTTAATGGGTATCAAACCAATCTTAAAATCCACACCAACTAAGTTTATTATACTTCCTCGACAAATTTGATCAGCTTTCTCAAATTTCCCATTAGCCACCTCAACAAGATATTTCACATCCAAAGGAACTAATGACCAATCTAACTTAGAGCAAAAATATCTACACAGATAACTCCTATCGGAACCAGTATCAAACAAGACAGAAGCTAATAGTTTATTGACAATGAATGTACCTTAACCAAGTCAGGATCCTCACGGGCATCTCTGGTGTTCATGTTAAAGACTCTTCCACGTGCAGGCCCACCATCCTTCTTCTTGTTAGGACATTCATTCTTAAAATGACCCTGTTGGCTACACTCGAAGCACTTCCTTGGCGCATTCGGATTCGCTCTCACAGCTGGAGTGTTGATCCTACAATCCTTGCCGACGTGTCCCGTCCTCTTACATTTCTCACACACCACATTGCAGTACCCAGTATGATGCTTATAGCATCTCTTGCACTGAGGAAGGTTACCTTTGTAGTTTGGATTAGGGTTCCTCCCCTCATTGTTTCCCCTAAAGTTCTCATGCCTCTTGGTTAGATTCTGATCAATACCTTTACCTTTGTTTCCATCCCATTTGCGCTTCTAATTACTTGCTCCAGACCCTGATTGTACCTTCTCTGGCTCTTGGCGAATAACCTGATCCATCAAGGTGTGCGCCATACGCATAGTTTCTTGGACAGTCTCCGATTTTGAAGAAGTGACATTCCCCTGAATGTCTTTGGGAAGTCCCCACAGATACCGCTCCAACCGTTTGTACTCACGAGTAACTATTGTGGGGCACATTAGGGCTAACTATAAGAATCTACGATCATAACCATCAAGGTCAGTTCCTAACACCTTCAGTTCCCAAAATTCTGTCTCCATCTTCTGAATTTCAGTCCTAGGGCAGTATTCCTCTATCATTGCCCTCTTGAACTCTTCCCATGCTGTTGCATATGCTTCATCAATTCCCTGAGCCTGGGCGAGCGTGTTCCACCATGTCAGAGCGCCATCCGACAGTGTGCAAGATGCGTACTTAGTCCTGTTCATGTCAGAGCAGTTGCTAACCCGAAATACAGATTCTAACTTTTCAAACCATCTTGTTAAGCCAACTGGTCCTTCCGTTCCACTGAAAGTCTGTGGCTTGCAACTCATAAATTCTTTGTAAGTGCACCCATTCTGAACATTTTGGTTAGCCCTCAGAGCTTGTGCAGGGTTGACATTTGCCATAGCTATGGCCACTCGAGTAGCCACCATTTCCTCAATTTGCGCTGCAGTGGGTATTCCTCTTGGACCTCTCCTTGCTGCCATTGATCTTCCAAACAAAAATTTCGACTTAGGTCAAAATCCATTATTCAATAATTAATAATGTCATAGTAATATGGTAATCAATTATTTAATCATCACAATACTTGTTAACTAAGTATGGAAAACTAGTTACTGATATCATAAAACCGTCATACAATATCTTAAAGAAAACGTCGTACAATTATTCAAACAACATTAGGTTCCATACATATTAAGAAAAAATCGAATACAAATCCATAGCTTTTCGTACAATACTCGAATGAAATCATGAAACTACTAATGGAAATACATAATGAAATCTAGTACATATGTCCTATAGAGATGGAGGATAAATGTCGTCCATCAGGTGGGACACCTGGTCCTCGAGATCAGTTACCCGGGCACGTAGGGCACACACTTCCCTCATCAGCTCCTTGATGGTGGGCGATGCCAGTGTGGCAGGTGGTGCAGGTGGTACAGATGGTGCAGGCGGCACAGGTGGTGCAGATGTAGCACCAGAAATAGATGGAGCATAACGGGCGACCTTACGCACAAATGGGTCAGGAGGTATCGGCACAACTCTCTTACGAGCGGTGATCCTAACCAACTGTCCCTGCGCGTTCATGAATGGATTGCCCCCATTTACCCCGGGAATGACGGTACCGTCGTAGTGGTAACGCTTTTTCGGCGAGGTAGAGGGTGGCGGTACAGGCTCCTCCTCAGGGTCCTCCTCAGAATCCTCCTCGGGATCCTACTCACTGGCCCAACAAGGCAGGCGCGTAACTACTAGCCCAGAAGATGAGTCATCAGAGTTGTCAGAGGGTAGTGGTGATAGAATAGGTGAGTGAACAACAGTCGACGAAGTAGTAGACGAGTCCGAATCACTCTCCAAGTCAATAATCATAGGCGGTATGTCCGACATCTGAATAAGGAAAAATTAAATTTTCCATGTCAGTAAGACATATAGCAAGCATGTAATCAGGTATAATAACAACAGCAGCCTAGATCATCTACAGCAGTACATAGCATGGCAATAACAGTATCATACATCAGTATCATGCAATCAAAAGCAGATAGTAGTAGCATGCAGTAGTTCCGCATAATCAAGTAAACGATCAAGTTGTAGATTAGTCCTATTAGTGAATGCTAATCGACTCGGTCAAGACACACTAATGCAGCCTAATTCCCTACAACCGTAGCTCTGATACCAACTGTGATGCCCCGTCCAAAACCTCTATGGTACGGATCATCAACAACAGGTCCATTACACGGTATAACACTATATGCTATTTTAAAACAATGTTTTGCATTCATAAAAAGATAATGTTTTTCCAACGACCAATGTTTTACAAAAGTAACGTGCTTTTACGGATAGAAAGCATTAACAATAGTACGTGACACTTAGGTCACTACAAAACCATGGTTCAAATACAACATAAGTAATGAATGCAAAATAAAAAGTCCATGATTAAGAGACATCTCTAACAATGCAGAGTACATCGGATGCATAATCGTCTTAGTTACCTAAGAATAAATCATGCTAAAAAGGTCAACACGATTGTTGGTGAGCTATAGTTTTATTGTAAACAATAGAATAATGTAAACCACGAGATTTTTATATTTAAAAAAGTATGAAAAGTATATGCTTAACCGTGGGCATTCGATAACTAACTTAATAATGTAATATATATATATCACCCCCTAAAAGTACACTTGGCGAGGGCGTTAAAATAGAAGAAGTATTAAACACCCGTTGAATGCTAGCACGACTAGCCCGAGTGGGGATGTCAAACCCTATGGATCCATATCTAAGATTCGCGTTCACCGGTTCATAAACCAATGACTAAACGTTACCGAGTTAAGGGGAATCTTTGTGCCGTTATCTAACCCACACATATAATATAGTTTAAGTACTCATGTCCAGTATGTAAAACATAAAACATGCATGTATTCTCAGTCCCAAAAAGTTTAGAGAAAAAGGGAGCTATAACTCACAGTGGATGCATGGTAAAGTCAATACGAAAATGTAAGCAAGTAGTAAGTCGGTCCAAACAAGTAAGTTGGTTGATCCAAAAGGTCCTCAACCTAAGTCAATGGTTGCTAAGTTAGTAAGTTATCCCAAAAAGTTTTAAAGTAAGCAGTTAAGTCTTAAGTATCATCATTATCATCATATGTAAAAGATAAAGTAAGTTTTCAACAAGAATAGAGGTTGAAACGAAGGGCTGAATTCGAACAGCCGCTACGACCTCTACACAAACTGAAACAACGCGCAGCCAGTGGCCAACCTCTGATTGCTGTCTGAAGCTCAAATCCTAACTCGATGTCATTTGACTGCAGCGACGGTCAAAGCTCGAGTAGGTCAGAAAATTCAGCACGTCGTTACTAAGTCGTAGTGAACTTCGGAAGACTATAAATCCTAAATCGTATATTGGATTTAGGCGAGTCTTAAACGAAAAGTCATCTACACATCCCGAACTTTCTGGAAATTAACTTTCCAGAAGCTCCAGGAGTCAGATCAGACCCAGAAAAACAGATTCTAGTGCTCCGGTGGGTTTCTTGGTGTTTGATGCTTATCACGGTTCTCGTCGTTGATGCGTATAAGCCTCAAGTGTACAACCCTTGATGTTTTAGCATCATTTTGACCAAGTTTTAACCATCAACACACAATGTCAAGACTAAGAAAAGAAGTACAACTCATTTAAGAGTTTTAGAAGGATGATGAACCAAAGTTACATCAAGTTCTTAGTTTCGACACAAGTATAAGTTTTATTTGGAATTTTAAGCTATAAACTTGGATTCAAACCAAACAAGCAAGACTCTAAGTTATAGAACTTAGATCTTAGCTAAGTATTGAAGACCTTAGACTAGAAAGTCTAGATCTTGTGTTCTAGGTGAAACCCTAAGTTATAGAACTTAGACTTTCAACTTTTACAAAACCTTAAGTTATAAAACTTAGATTTTTACAATGTAGAATGAATATAAGCTAGTGAGCTTTGGTTTTAACAAGTTGGATGACCATAAGTTACATAACTTAGATCAAACTTAGATGAGTGGAAGTTATAAGCTAGAAAGCTTAAACTTTCTTGTTCTTGAACATTCAAGGTTAGAACTTTGGTTACAAGATGTATGAGATCAAAGTTAACTAGTAATCTTTGACCAAGGAAACTATATACAAGTCGAAATACATATGGATCTAAGAAAGAAATTAAAGATAGTAATAAAAAAGTTCAAGTTTAGATTCATACTTAAGGAGATATCAAGCTAGAAGCTTGAATCTTGTTTACATGAAACCTTAAGCTTCCAAACTTGAATTTAAACCAAAAAAAGAGGATCATAAGTTGTTGAACTTTTGATCTTTAACAAGTTTTTGTATAGTTTCTCAAGTTACAAAGCTTGTATTCTTTGTTCTTGCATCTTCTTCAACTAAAGTTTGAAGTTACAAGATATATGAAGATTCAAGTTACAAAACTTGAATCTTTGAATAATGATGATGATGATTTTGGTTTTGTAAGAAAGAGAAAGGAAATAAGTTTTAAAACTTACAAATGAGAGAGAATTCTAGAGTAAGAATGTATAGAGAAGTGTGTGTTTGTGAAAAATGAATGAAGTGTATGTATATAACAAAGAAAAGAAAAAGAAAAAAATAACACCCTCCCCTAAACCGATCGGTTTCGGGGGGGTTGGGTGGTCCATGGTGGTGGTACAAAGGTGATGTAGGCATTTTGGCTAGTATGTTGCATGGGGTTAAACTATGGAAGAAAGGGTACATAAGCATGCATGAAATTTTGTCTTATAACTTAATGGATTTTGTCTTATATCTTAATGGGTTCATAAGCCCATTAAGATGGGCTCACTTACTAGCCCATAAGCTAGTGTAGGGTGGGCTTTTGATAAACTAAGTCCATTAAAGCAATAAGCCTATTAATACTAACTAGTGTGCATTAATAAAACACTAAGCGTAATTAAGAAATCAACGGAGTTCATAATTGTCATTAAGAAGTACAATTAAGTTCACGTGGCCATAAAACACCAACTATGCCTAAAGTATGACGTGTACCAAGTACATAGCTTGTTCTAGACGACTAGTGACACGAACGGTCGTAAATGCATTCGAGGATCAAGTTAAGTAATTAAGAACTTAATAACACGTTTTAACATATTAACGAAAGTAATTAACATGGATAATAATCCCAGAATATCATCTACTTCAGTATGCATATATACGCAGATTCGTGAAAGTATAAGTATAAATATAAGTCAAAAAAGTCGGGTAGTTACAAAAATGACGAAACATTACGAGAAAATCTAGATGCCCTGGAAGCGCGTTGGAAAATAGCACACATCTGGCAGGCCGAAAAGAAGCAAAAAATTGCAAACCATTATGACAAAAAAGTCAAACCATTAGCCTTTCGACTACACGACCTAGTATTACGAATAATGAAGCCAGCCGACAACAGGATGTCAAAAAGCTAGGCCGATGATGGGAAGGACCTTACAGGGTTGTTGGCATAACCGACTATGGCGCATACCACCTGGAGACACTAGACGGGATCCCAGTACAACGACCTTGGCACACCTTCCATTTAAAGAGATATCATGTGTAATCTACCTGTAACCAGGAGGACTAATCACCCACCCAGGAAGCAGAAGAATCACACACAAATGTATTAAAATTATTTCTAAGTATCAGTCATCAATAATATCACATTTTATATACTTGTACTCTGTAGCAACTCTGGATATGACACAAACACAACCAAAAGTATTTTGGCATATTCCAGACCTACCGCCAGAAGAAATGCCTTCTAGCTTTCGTTCGTAGGAGGATACCCTTTGAAGAACCTTCTCGGATAATGAGGGTATCCGGACAAATTATTAATGGTCCGATTTTATCGTATAAACATGTTGAGTCCCCAAAATAATTAAGAATTTAATTACGACAAAACTGCAGCCAGCACAAGTTTGTTTATGTATAGACAGCAAATATTGCTATGTCAAGTGTTCAGTATGCTACCTAGTCAACCATCACAAAGTAGAGCGTATTCTTCGAATCATCACAGGATGAGTACCCAACAATTCAAGAATATTAAGTGACTCAGCATAAGAAGAACCAGTAAACCTGGTAAGCAGCATACAACACAAGACAGCCATGCTCTATTACAAGCATGGTGGTTTTCTGAGTGGTCTACATCAATTGTACTATTCAACAGAAGTCAAAGAAAAAGTTGAACACAACATGGGAATGTAAAAGTTTAACGCATTTGCAGACATGAGCTATACTTTGTCAATACCTAGGGAACACAACATTCTTTTTGTTTAAATGAATAGTGGTGCCAAACAAAATTGGGGTGTTCCTGCAAATAGCTACCTAAGAGGAAAGAAGAGAGCACACTCTTTGATGCAGTTGTCCCCACAAGTACAGGCATCCTATGTACTAGTGGACAATAGAACCATTACACGGTTAATAGGACTATTATAAATTGTTGTATCCACTATTGTAACAACCAGTGGTATGGGTTTTATTATCTAGAGTCCAAAACGTGTAATAGCTTTAAGTTTATCCTCATAGCTATAATTAGGTAAATCTGTATCAACCAACTATCATTCCGCCAAGGATAGTTGTAATTCTTTGTGAATTAATCAATAAAGAATAACAGTTGAAAAATTACCTTTGACTCTATTTAAACTACATACTTAAATACAAAACTGTGTTTAGTTGGTTAGTTAATTAAAAGAAATTGTATTCACCCCCCCTCCCCCCTCTACAATACTACTATTATTAATCAAGGGACCAACAACTGGTATCAGAGCTTCAGTCTTGATAATTTAATATCTTGGATCTGAATTCTCATATGGCTGCATATTCAAATACAGCTTACCTTGAAAATGGCTCATCTAATAGACCACCCAAGTTTGATGAAGAGGAGTATGAAACTTGGAAGGCAAGGTTCATGCTTCATCTTGAGTCTATTGACTCAATCATGCCTGGTATTGCAACAGATGGACCATATGTCCCAATTGAAACCATTGAAAGTTTTCAAGCTACTGCAGATGCTCGTGCTGTCCCAGGCAGAGAGGTTGTTCTCCCTGCATCTGAATGGGATGCTGAGGACAAACGTCGTGTTGGACTTGACTCTAAAATCAGATCTATGCTAGCTATAACTTTGCCCCACACACTATTCAAACTGATTAAGGGAAAGCTAAATGCTAAGCTTATGTTGGACTATCTAGATGTTACCTATGAGGGCTTGGGTGAGGTGAGGCAGAACAAGATTATTGCTTTGAAAAGAGAGTATGAAATGTTCTTTGCCTACAAGAGTGAAACCCTTAAGCAGACCTTTATTAGGTTTAACTCCTTAGTTGCTGACCTGCTTACTTTAACAATAACTTATACTGATTTTGAACAAGTAAAAAAATTCATTGACTCACTGCCTGCTAAATGAAAACCTGTTACTGACCCTTTAAGAAGCACCCAGACTTTAAAGAACTTCAACATGTCTTCTCTTTATGGTACACTTTGGAACCATGAGAAGGCAGAAGTAAAGTTTGAGCTTAACATAAAAGAAAACTTTAAGTCTGCCCCCACCACTTCAAAATCTTCTAAGACAGATGATACTGCTCTTATTGCTGCTGCTAAAAAGAAAGCTCAAAAAGCTTTACTCGTTTAAAAGATGATAGCAGAAGAAGAGTCAGATGAAGATGAGGTGGATAGTGATACTGGGTCTGAAGAGAGCAGTGATGATGAAGATGATTTGGAAAGTTTTGCTGAAGGTATGGCTTTGCTGGCTAGGCAATTCAAAAGGTTTAATCGTAATAGAACCAGCAAGTCATACAAAGGGAGTAAGAAACCAAGTGCAAAGTATAGCAGCAAATCAGTCAAGGGTCCAAAATCTGAGTGTTACAATTGTGGGAAGGTTGGACATTTTACAGCTGAATGCATGTCCAGGAAACCTTCTGTCTCACATGCTAACTCTTTCTCAAAAGCTGACAAGTACAAGAACAAGTACAAAGCTATGAAAGTTCAGATGAAGGAAAGTGTAAAGGCTGATAAAAAGGAAAAGAAGCCAGAAAAGGTTCTAGTTTCTGAGTATCATGACTGGGATGAAACCAGCTCTTCTTCATCGTCTGACAGTGATACTGATGATGATGGTGCTGGTTATGCTTCTGGTAAAAAGCTGTGTTTAATGGCCAAGGAGGTCAAGGAGTCTGATGAGGATGATTATGGTAGTACATTTATGGCTGATATGAGGGAAGCTGATCTGAAAAAGGATTCACCTCAATGGAAATCTGAGATGATGTATAAGGTTGATAATTTTCGTACTTATACTGACGATGAAAAATCTGAAATGTTTGACTACCTCAGAGTTGATCTATGCAGAGGTAGTAAACGTGAAGAAGTTTTAAAATCTGATAACAAATCTTTAAATGAAAAACTTAACGGCAAAAACGATGAAATTAAAATCTTGAAAGATGAAATTTCAAAACTTTAAAAACAAAATTTTGCTTTAAAGTCTCTTCACGTTGAGGCAGCAGAGGTCAAGAACCAGCTAAACGATCTCAAAAAGATTGTTGCTTCCTGGTGTACATCTGCTCAACGCACAGCAAAATGTGTGAATGAGCAGGTGCCTACCCAAGTTGAAGCATTCTTTGCTTGTGACTATGCTGCTGCTGCTATTGCAGAAGTTACTTACATGGACCCCATTCTCAAAACTGATCCTGAAGCTGTCGTGCCAAATACTTTTGCCAAGATAGTTAAGGGTAGAAAGGTCTTAACAAATAAGTTTGTCAGACCTTCAGAGACCCCACCACCGTCCATGAAAGAAATCTTGGAGGATGAAGTAAAAGCCAAGGAAACCAGTACTTCAATTGATGAAACTACTGATCCCTCAAGCATTTACTACATGACTCCAAAGGAAAAACGAATTAAAAGGGAAATCACTGAAAAAAACCATAGAAAGTCAAAAACAATTGATTCCCCTTCATGTTCAAATTCCACCAATGCTGAGCCAGCTGATGAAAATTGTACTGGTCAACCAGTAGCTGCTGACAAACCAGCAAAATGCAATACTGGCAAGTCAAAGGCAGCAATCAAGATTCACACGAATCGTCCGGCATCATTGGACGGGTCAGTAACTTCTCACACTGGCTCGTCAAACAACAAAGGCAAAGCAGTATACCATGATTATGGTACTGGTTCCATAAAGAAAGTTGTTCTTAAGGGAAAAGCTAAAATGAACCAAATTGTGGAATAATGTGCTGAGTCATCTATCACTGAGATAATGACTGTCATGCTTGACCTGCTCATAGCTGCCATATTTGAAAGTAGACCCGATCTTACTGCACCCATTTACTCAGTGTATGACCAGTCACCAATACCAAATGTGAGAAAATGCTACAAGTGTAGCAGCAAGTTTCACTTAGCCAACCGGTGTACTCTAACCCTAACCCCATCTGCTGCTGCCTCTTCAAGCAAACCAGCAGACAGGAAGAGATCATCAAAGATGACCCTTCCAGAACCCATCCTTGGATGGGTTCTCAAAAAGAACTAATATCTTAGCTACTGTGCAGGGCATTCAAAACAAGCAAATATGGTATCTCGATAGTGGTTGTTCGAGACATATGATCGGATGTAAGTCCCTGCTGATGGACTATCAAGAAAAGGATGGTCCAGTTGTATCATATGGAGATAATTCGTTGGGTTACACAAAGGGTTTTGGTACTTTAACAAATGGGAATGTTACATTTTCAAATGTAGCATATGTCATTGGGCTTAAACATAATCTACTCAGCATAAGCCAACTGACAAGCAAAAGTAAGATAGTCCAGTTCAGAAGGAAGATTGGCACTATTTTTGATAAGACAGGGAAGCCACTACTGACTGCAAAAAGACATGAGAACATGTATCAAATTGACATGAACATAGCAGTCACAACAACTGATACTTGTTTTTATTCAAAAAAGTTTGGTGTCTGGGCTACCCACAATGTCTTATGTGAAGGACAGATTGTGTCCTGGTTGTGAAAATGGGAAGCATCACCATGCCTCATTCAAGTCAAAGCAGATTTCATCTATTGAGAAACCATTTCACCTACTTCATATGGATCTTTTTGGTCCTGTTAATATAGCCAGATGTAGTGGGAAGAAGTATACACTGGTGATTGTTGATGAATATTCCAGATACACTTAGGTATTCTTTTTAAAGCAAAAGAGTGAAGCTGCTGATGAAATCATTAATTTTATCAAAAGAATGGAACTACTGAATGGGCAACTGGTGAAGCAGCTTAGAAGTGATCATGGTACAGAATTCAGAAATGCTACTTTGGAAGAATTTTGTGCTGACAAAGGTATTCCACAGCACTTTTCTGCTGTGAGAACACCTCAACAGAATGGTGTAGCAGAAAGAAGAAACAGAACTCTCATTGAAGTAGCAAGATCTATGTTGGCTGAGTGTGGGCTGAAAAATTCATATTGGGCAGAAGCTGTAAACACTGCATGTTTTATCCAGAATATATCTTTAATAGTGAAAAGACATCAGAAAACTGCTTATGAAGTTTTCAAAGGCAGAAGACCCTCAATCTCATTTCTTCATGTATTTGGCACTCCCTGTTTCATTCTAAACAATAGGGATCAGCTAGGCAAGTTTGATGCTAAGGTTGATGAAGGTATATTTTTAGGATAAACATGTCAAAGGCATACAGGGTTTTCAATAAAAGAAGGGGCTGTTTTGAAGAATCCATTAATGTTACATTTGATGAAACTGCCCCTACTTAATCTTCTAGTCAAGAAGATGAGGAGTTACTGTTTGAAGAGCCTACTCAGCAATCTCTTGATGCAGAAGAAGAACCAGCAGTAAATCCCTCTCCAATCCAAGTTGTTGGGTTCTCTGATGATGCGATGGAACACTCTGTTCCATCTGTGTCTAAACCAGGTGGACCTACTGGCTCTACTGAGGTATTACAGCTTGAGCATAGGTCTACTGGTTCCGAAGGATCTCAAGCTGCTACTGGTTACACTTATAATGAACAGCTGTCTCCCACTACTGCTCATTCCTCTGAGCCGACTGATGATCAAGATGATGTGTGTTCCATAACAAGCTCACCTTTTCGTAACACTAGATGGATAAAGGAGCATTCAATTGAACAAGTTATTGGTAATCTGGCAAGCGGTGTTAAAACAAGAAGACATGCAACCATCAACTTTTGTATGCATGTAAATTTTATGTCTACCATTGAACCTACATGTCCTGATTAGGCAATTAAAGATCCAAGCTGGGCAGGGGCTATGCAAGAAGAGATCTCCCAGTTTGATAGGAATAAGGTGTAGACATTGGTACCTAAACCTGATGATGAAACTAAAAAGATCATTGGTACCAAGTGGGTTTTCAAAAACAAGATGGATGAAGATGGGATTGTGATCAAAAACAAAGCTAGATTTGTAGCTCAGGATTTCAAACAGGAAGAAGGATTGGATTATGGAGAGACATATGCACCAGTGGCTAGGATGGAAGCTCAGATTGTTCTTGGCATATATTGCTAAGATGAACTTTAGGGTATTCCATATGGATGTTAAATTTGCATTTCTAAATGGGAAGCTGCAAGAAGAAGTTTATGTCAAACAGCCTCCTGGTTTTGTAAGCAGTAAATATCCAGACCATGTCTACAAGCTAGACAAAGCTCTTTATGGCCTCAAACAGGCACCAAGAGCATGGTATCAGACACTTCATGTGTATCTCACTGGTATAGGTTTTAAAGTTGGAACAATTGATACCACTCTATTCTCAAAGAAGATAGATGGTGATCTCTTGCTGGTACAGATATATGTGGCTGATATTATTTATGGTTTTAAAAATGAGAAACACTGTCAAGATTTTTCAAAACTTATGTCTAAGACATATGAAATAAGTTTACAAAGAGATCTGCAATACTTTCTTGGGTTGCAGATTAAACAACTTGATGATAGAATTTTTATAAGTCAAGATAAATATATCAAAGATATGTTAAAGAAATTTGGTATGACCTGTTTAAAAGATATAGGGACCCCAATGGCAGCATCTATTAAAATAGATGCTGATCCCAATGGTGAACCAGTCAATATCACTGAATATAGAGGTATGATTGGATCCCTACTTTATCTTACATCCAGCAGACCAGATATTATGTTTGCCACATGTCTCTGTGCCAGATATCAAGCTGATCCTAAAGAGTCACACTTCCTAGCAATAAAAAGGATATTTAGGTATCTGAAAGGTACTGCTAAACGTGGTCTTTGGTATCCCAAAGACCAGGATTTTGAGCTAATTGGGTATTCAGATGCTGACTTTGTAGGGTGTAAAATAGACAGGAAAAGTACTACTGGTGGTTTCCAGTTACTAGGTGATTGGCTAGTCAGCTGGACGAGCAAAAAGCAAAATACTGTGTCCACATCTACTTCTGAGGCATAATATGTTTCTGCTGGTAGTTGTACTGCTCAAGTACTATGGATGCAAAGCCAGCTGAAGGACTATGGTGTTCATGTTACAAAAACTCCAATTTACTGTGACAACACAAATGCAATTGCTATTACCAACAATCCTGTGATGCATTCTAGGACAAAGCACATTGACGTTCGATATCATTTCATAAGGGATCATGTTCAAAAAGGAGATGTGGAGCTACATTTTATTTCAACAGACCAGCAGTTAGCAGATCTCTTCACAAAACCCTTAGATGAGAAACGTTTTAACTATCTCATCTCTGAGCTGGGTGTGCTTGAACTTTAAAGTAAAAGGCAACTTTGTTGGTGTGCTGGCTCCACAACATGTAGGGCAAACCAGTAAGTCACAAATTCTTTCACTTACTGCCTACATGTCAAACAATCAGCACATTAAGGTCTTTTATATCATGGTTATTCAATGTTCAAAACGAAATAATAAATAGCGCACAATACTTAAATGATACCTTAAATGTGAAACTCATTTACTCCCAATGATTTAAAATTAAATTTATTACATATTAAATGTCACAAAAATTTTTGTATTTAATACAAAATTTATTTTATAGTTTTTAACTTCATTTTTGAATTGAAAACTGCTGCATTTAATGCTTAATGGGAGGTATGAGTGTTCAAGCTAATTATACGTCATGTCAACAGTCTGTGTCCCCTCGAAAACATGCCAGTCTGTCACATCTGCCCACGCGCCTGCAGATGACAGTTGCCATTTTCTCTCTCCTGCACTTTTTCCACCAATTCGAAAGGTTAAATAAGGCGATCCATTCCACATAATAACCTTCGGTTATTAACTCTTTGATTTACCTTTCCAAAACACCCTCTCCTCTCTAAATTCACAAATCTTCAAATCTTTCATACATCCATCTTCAATGATCTCATCAATGGCAGACCAAGAACAACAACATCCACAATCACCACCTACAAAAAACCAACCGGAGGAACAAAAACCACAACAACAACTACCAGAACAGCAACCTCCACCGGTCATCAAGGAACAAGTTGTACAGGATCCACTGTTCAATCTTCACCCTAACCTGATCAGGGCTGCTAATGCACCAGATCATGCACTGATTCGCCTATCGAGAGGCAATGCTGCTCATGCCCTGTCCATTCCCAAATCCAAAGCCAACATGGGCTATGAAACGTTGATCAATTATATACAGCAATCACCCCTGGCTATAGCTATTACAGGTGTACCTTCACGTTTATATCCAGCCTGCTTGGCTAGATTTTGGTAAACTGCTACCACTGCCACCACTCCACAGAACGTTCCATGTATTCGTGGCATGGTTACAGAAACCCTAACCTGCTCCATCACATTTGATGCCATCCAACGAGCCCTACACCTGCCTACTGGACCATTTGTTCCTTCACCTTTCAGTGATGAGTTTAGAAGGGAGGTACTGGAAATTATTGGGTTCACTCAACCAGTAGCTCATACGCCATCAAGGAAGCATATGTCACCTCTATGGTATTATTTCTTTGGGTTGCTGACTCAGTGTATCAGCCAGAAGTCTGGAAGTTTTGATCAGTGCTCAGATTTTGAGCTGAAGATTGGTTACGGGATGTTGTTCAACCGTAATATTGATTATGCTGGTGAAATTTATTTGAGGCTAAGGGAAATGGTCCTTGCACCCAAAGGAACACATCTAATCCCCTTTCCAAGGTTTTTAAGCCTTGTTTTTGAAAATGAGCTGGGTGAAGCTTACCAGCAGATTGCTGATGAATCATTCAACCTGCATCCAAAATTAGGGGGAATGCCAAAAGATAATCCTGCTGCTCCATATACTGGTTTAACACCAGGCATGCTCAAGTATCTTGTTGTTCGGGTGGAGTAAACCAAACGACTGCCTCTTGTGTTGCACCAGCTGAGGGGGAGGGACCTCAGCGAAAGCCAGCTGTAAAAAGGAAGAAGCCAGCTACCTCAACTAGTATAGCTACCGTCTCACATACTGGTAACGCAGTAGTTGTATTAGAATCTAGTGCGCTCTGATCATAAGGAACAGCCCTAGTCTTATATACTGACTACCCACTTCTAGTATTGGAATCTATTGCTTAACTATTTTTTGGTAACAGGCAAATCCAAACGAGCTAAAGCTGGCTCCAAGCACACCACAGGAGGGATTGCCCCAGTCTCAACTGCTGCTTCTGAAAAGAAAGCTGCTATGGAACCTGGTGCGTCTCTAGACCAAACAGCAGAAATCTCTAACTTAATTCAAAATCTTTTCACTGCTGACTTGAAAAATGAAAATGGAGTTAAAGGTATAACCTTGGCTCCTAAGCTGACTGGTTTTAAAACTAGTGTTAAGAAGAGTAGCAAGCCATACTTGTAACAACCCAACCCGTAATCCATACGATAATTTTTTTTTTATACAACACAATTTCACGCCAAATAAATATGTAACCCATTTCACGAGTTCCATTTAAAAAGAACAAAAATTAATTGTTTACAAAAGGCACGAAGGCCACGAATAAAGTTTAGTACAAGTTTGACCCATTACAAATGATAGTTTATAAATCAAACGACGTTCCGAGCATGGTTTGGGACTAAACTACCCAAAACTAGGCCAACTTCCAAAAGCTCCAACATAACAACAACAAGGGACACCTAGTGCCCAATGACCCCCTTGCCCTTGTCCGCATCTGCATCTAAAAAGATAAACAACGAGAGGGGTAAGCAAAGCTTAGTGAGTAGAATAAATATATACATGTATATAAGACTTACCCACATGCATCCACAATATCGTATAATGCACACAATCACATAACATCTCGATAAACAAGCTAGTATCATCAAATCGTACGACTAGCAACATTAATAGCATAGTAATCATAGCATTAATTAAAATGTTAACATTAACAACTATAACCCATGGTTAACCCAATTCTTCGCAAGGGAATGACTTCGCGAAACAAGTCATCGATGTTCATAACAACCGTTAGCTCCCAAACACAGCTATGGTATACTAACCCCCGAGTTGTTCCAAAAACGGCTATGGCATCACCCCTAAATGTTCCCAAAAACGGCTATGGCATCACTTGATCAACATGTGAGTAAAACACGACTATTACTCACAATCATGTACACAAACACGGCTATGTGCACAATAACACGGATAATTACGTGGGAGTAAAACACGGCTATTACTCGCCACTATTTGCACAAACACGGCTATGTGCATAAATATAAAACGTGGACAAAACGTCTATGTCTCACAACTATTGTCACAAAACGGCTATGTGACACCATTAATACGGCACGTAAATCATATACATACATATATAGATTTTCCACTCACCTCAAGTCCCTCGTGAAAGCTAACCGAGCTTACAACCCTTCAATGTAACGTACCTATTACATTATGCATTTATTAACATACAATCTAGTTGAATTAAATGCCAATCACTAACCCTTGAGCATTTAATGACCCGTTTGCATTAAATGACTCAACTACACCAAAACCGCCCATTAATGGCCACGCCTCGTCATAGATCATTTAAGGCTAGTGATTAGGGTCTATTAACATCAACTAACATAAACTTGGTGTATTTCATAACCATTTTGCCCGATTAGGTCACCTAGTGCTCTTTTGACTCTTTGACTCACAAATCAAGTCAAACTTACACAATAACAACTCTTTCATCATTTTAAAAGTGCATTAATGACTAACAACATCATTTAGCACTTACAACCTCAAATCACAAGACCAAACCCTAGATAATAGCTATTTAGGGTTTCCTTTAGAAATCCAACCCAAAATCCACCCATTTAACCCTCAAATGGGTCACACAAGTTCCATATGAACCAAACCCTAGCTTAAACTAAATGAAACTCAAAACATAGAGTTAAGACTTACCAATACAATCACAACGTAGCTAGAGACGTAGGGAACAACTTTAAAACTCGGACTTGGGTGGGATTTGGTCTTCTTCTTCTTCAAGTGAGCTCTCTCTCACTAAACCTTAACTCTCTCCCTAGGATTTAATTGGTGAAGGTGAAGATGTGATAAATGAGGATTGGGTAAGGTTGAATCAGCTTTAAACTCCCCAAAACTGGCCACAAGTGAAAGGACTATTATACCCCCAAAAGATGCCATTTAAAATGGCTAAAAAGTCATTTCAGCGACATTTGTCGCGTTTCGCGACACTTCGTCGCGTTTCGCGACACCAGGACGCGATAAACAGCACTCAAACGCGACAAAGTGGTCAGAAATCACCATCAGAACTTGTCTCATTTCAAGCATGTTTGTCACGGAACGCGACACACCAGAACGCGACAAACTGCACTCAAACTCGACAGATTACCTGATGTACTCCAATTTCACTTTTAAAACATCCCAAAGTCAAACGTGGTCAAAGCATTACATCCAAACTATTAAATAATCATTCTTGGACTTCAAATGATGCCCCGAGCGTCATGTTTAGATAAATGGGGTGTTACAACTCTCCCCCACTTGAATCGCAGCGCGTCCTCGCAATCCAAGCCGCATGACAAGCCGGAAGATACACCAATACAAATTCTTCGGGTTCCCATGTAAACTCAGAACCTTTACTACGACTCCATTGAACTTTAAAAGTTCTCACCTCTTTATTTCTCAACCTCTTTACCTTTTCATCGAGTATAGCAATCGGCTTCTCAACATACTCTACTTTGTTGTTTAATTCAATCTCGTCTAACGGAACCCATGAAGAATCATCCGCAAGACACTTACGGAGATGGGAAACATGGAATGTATTATGGATCCCCGCAAGCTCTTCGGGTAATTCCAAATGGTATGCAACTTCGCCAACACGAGCTAAAATCTTAAACGGTCCAATAAACCGAGGAGCTAACTTTCCCCGTTTTCGAAACCGAATGATACCCTTCCATGGCGAAACCTTAAGCATCACCATATCTCCTTCTTTAAATTTGATCGGTCGCCTACGTTTATCGACGTAAGACTTTTGTCTATCTTGCACCGCCTTTAAATGAGCCCGAATCATATCGATTTTGCTATTTGTCTCCAATACCAAGTCGGTGCTCCTGACTTCCCTTTGACCCACTTCACCCCAACAAATCGGGGTTCGACACCTCCTACCGTATAACATCTCATATGGTGGCATTCCAATACTAGAGTGAAAACTATTATTGTACGAGAATTCCACCAATGGCAAATGTTCGTCCCAACTACCGCCAAAATCAATAATACACGCACGTAACATATCCTCCAATGTTTGATTCGTACGTTCGGTTTGACCATCCGTTTGAGGATGATATGCCATACTCATATTCACCCTCGTACCCATGTCTTCATGAAACTTCTTCCAAAATCGAGAAGTAAAACGCGTGTCCCGATCCGAAACAATAGACGCGGGAATGCCATGTCTCGATATCACCTCTTTAATGAACATCTTCGCGAGTGCCTCCGACGAAATTACTTCTTTAATAGGAAGAAACAACGCACTCTTCGTCAATATATCGACAATCAACCAAATAGTGTCAAATTGGGTTCTTGCCGTTTTCGGCAACTTGGTAATAAAATCCATGGTAATATGCTCCAACTTCCACATCGGAATTTCTAGCGGTTGCAACTTACCATACGACTTTTGGTGTTCGGCTTTAACTTGCAAACACGTGACGCATTGCTCAACATACTTAACAACGTCGCATTTCATGCTCGGCCACCAATAATCTTTCTTCAAATCATGGTACATCTTCGTCGCACCCGGATGTATGGAATACTTAGACTTGTGTGCCACATCAAGAAGCACCTTTCGGAAATCACCCATCTTAGGCACCCACACTCTTTCTTGAAAAGACAATAAACCACGCGAACCCATCGTAATGAATTCCGATTACCCCACAATTCGTTCCGCATGCTTGTTGTGAACGTAAGCCTCTATTTGAATCACACTAAGTTTTTCAAGAAAATTGTTAGTAATAATCATACGTAACAATCCCAATTGTAATGCCGGGTGGTGACTCTTTCGGCTTAACGCATCCGTGACCACATTCGCTTTGCCCGGATGATAAAGTATCTCACAATCATAATCCTTCACCACATCCATCCATCTACGTTGACGATAATTCAAATCCCGTTGATTAAAAAGATGTTTCAAACTCTTGTGATCCGAATAAATCGTACATTTGACACCATACAAGTAATGGCGCCAAAGTTTCAAAGCATGGACCACCGCTGCTAATTCGAGATCATGAGTCGGGTATCTCTTTTCATGTTCCTTTAATTGGCGAGAGGCGTAAGCGATGACTTTACCTCGTTGCATTAGAACACACCCGAGCCCATTCAAAGAAGCATCATAATAGATCGTCATATCATCTACACCTTCCGGCAATACTAAGATCGGAGCTTTACACAATTTCTCTTTCAACAATTGAAAAGCGATTTCTTGCTCGTTCTCCCAATTGAATCTCGTATTCTTCCTTGTCAACTTAGTTAATGGCGAAGCAATCTTAGAAAAGTCTTTGATAAACCGACGATAATAACCGGCCAATCCGAGAAAACTTCGAATTTTCGTAGGTGTAGTCGGTTGTCCCCAACTCTTCACTGTTTCTATCTTCCCCGGATCTACTTGAATACCATCCTTGTTCACAATATGGCCAAGGAATTGAACCTCCCTTAGCCAAAATTCGCATTTCGAGAATTTAGCATACAACTTCTCTTTTCTCAACGTCTTCAACACTTCGCGCAAATGGTGTTAATGTTCCTTCATACTCCTAGAATATACAAGAATATCGTCAATGAACACTATTACCGACTTGTCCAACATAGGTTGGCACACTCGGTTCATAAGATCCATGAATGCCGCCGGTGCATTCGTAAGACCAAAAGGCATAACTACAAATTCAAAATGCCCATAACGAGTACGAAAGGCCGTTTTCTCGATATCTTCCTCACGGACCCGCATTTGATGATAGCCGGACCGTAGGTCAATTTTAGAGAAGTACGTAGCGCCTTGAAGTTGGTCGAATAAATCGTCAATCCTAGGCAACAGATAACGATTTTTGATCGTCACTTTATTTAACTCCCGATAGTCGATGCACATACGCATACTACCATCTTTCTTCTTCACGAAGAAGACCGGAGCACCCCATGGCGAAGCACTCGGTCGAATAAAACCCTTCTCAAATAACTCTTGAATTTGATTCAACAATTCTTGTATTTCCGTCGGTGCTAAACGATAAGGAGTTTTAGCAAAGGGAGTAGCTCCCGGAACCAACTCAATGCGAAATTCGACTTGTCTTTCCGCCGGAACACCCGATAACTCATCTGGAAAAACATCTTCAAACTCACTCACCACCGGAATTTCACGAATGGGTGGTGGCTCATCACGAGTATCAACAACATGAGCAAGGAAAGCCATGCCACCGGTAACAACGAGACGACGTGCCCGTGCAAAAGTGCATATCGGCACCGGTCTCCTTCGTTTATCACCATGAATAATTAGCTCTCTCCCACTAGGGGTCTTCACACGAATGGATTTCTCATGGCATGCAATATCGGCCCTATTATGATCGAGCCATTCCATACCAACCACGATATCAAAATCACCCAAGGTCATCGGGATGAGATCAATTTTAAAGTTCTCGGAACCAAACACCACATTACAATCTTTACACACATCAACTACTAGCACCGCCTTGCCATCTACTATTTCGACTTCTACCGGACGACTTAACTTAGCTAACGGTTTATTAAGTTTAGGTACAAATTTTGGTGACACAAATGATAAATTTGCACCGCTATCAAATAGAATCCTTGCTGGATTAGAGTTAACCATGAAAGTACCTGAGACGACTTCGTTGGATTGTTTGGCTTCATCATTCGTCATCAAGTAGTTACGCCCCCTAGCCGACCCTGCCGCCTTCTCTAGCCTCTTTACTTGGTCGTTTGATAATTCTGGATATTCCGCCTTCCGGTGCCCCGTCTTTTGACAATTAAAGCACGTGACCGTCTTGATCAAACAATCACGAGCGTAATGACCCAGCTTCCCACAACTATAACAAGTAGGCGTAAAAGTATTCAAACCACCCTTCTTCATACTTCCGACGCTTTCGGACACACCTTTGCTCTTCTTGTTGGAGTAACTAGGCGCTCCAAATTTTCTTTTGCTCGACCCATAACTAACCGGAACCGAACTCAGAGCTTATGCGTCTAAACCTTTTGCCACCGCCAAAAGCTTAGCGAAAGTTTCAACATGACCGATACTAATTTTACCCTTTAAATCATCTCTAAGGGTTGCATGAAAGTCTTCCATTAGCATTTGATCATTTCCCACATACTCGGGGCAAAAACGTGCCTTGGTGAGAAAGTTGGTTTTGAGAGTATTTAGGTCCAAAGACCCTTGACGCATGTTCCTTACCTCATTTCGCAATTTGGAAAGATCCGCTTGCGTACGATATTCAAGGAAAAACTCTTTCTTGAACTCTGCCCATGAAAAACCTACAAAAGCCGCATCACCCACCATATCAATCTTACCATCGAGCCAATCTTTAGCATGGCCCCTTAACAAACTAGTAGCATGCCTCGTTTTCTTCTCGGGTGGGCACTCGGTAGTGCAAAAACAACCTTCAACATCGGAAATCCAAGCCGCACTCTTCATGGGGTCGGGATCCCCGTGAAAATGAGGAGGCTTAGTCGCCAAGAAGTTCTTATAGCTAAACTCCAACTCGCCCACATTTTGAGGTTTAGGAAACCTCCTTTCAACTTCTTCTTTAACTGCATTGGTCATCCGTTCTTGAATCATATCGACAATTTGTTCCGAAACCGACTCTTCGAATATTTGTTTAACCCTTCGTGAGAAAACCGAAACATAGTTTTCTAAAGCGGATTCTATCTTGGTAGTCATCTCATCTTCCTCCACATGAGAGGGACCACCATTGCCATTCGTATTCGTTCCGTTTCTCGTCTTCATTCAAAAGATTAAAAATGGATTAGACATCACCAATAATTTAATACACATATATACCTATGCATATTACAGCACACACACCACATCTAGCTCGATACTTGTCGCACATCCTTGCTTGACTTGACTTGCAACCGTAATAGTGGTCGCGACTCACTATTACGCTCACATGCCGTGCCATGCTCAAACGTATCACAACCATCTTGCTCGATGTTCAAAATAATAACACACGGTTAGTAACATCATAACATAGCATAGTTGTCCACTTATGCATCAAAGAACTAATCAAACCCCGTACTGACCCGTAATCCTACAAGTCCCGCATATAATTCCTCAACACAAAAGTCTAAGTCTAGGCGCCTATATCAAGTCACCTAAATCCCTTAGACCATGCTCTGATACCACATGTAACAACCCAACCCGTAATCCATACGATAAAATTTTTTTTATACAACACAATTTCACGCCAAATAAATATGTAACCCATTTCACGATTTCCATTTTAAAAGCACAAAAATTAATTGTTTACAAAAGGCACGAAGGCCACGAATAAAGTTTAGTACAAGTTTGACCCATTACAAATGATAGTTTATAAACCAAACGACGTTCCGAGCATGGTTTGGCACTAAACTACCCAAAACTAGGCCAACTTCCAAAAGCTCCAACATAACAACAACAAGGGACACCTAGTGCCCAACGACCCCCTTGCCCTTGTCATCGCCTACATCTAAAAAGATAAACAACGAGAGGGGTAAGCAAAGCTTAGTGAGTAGAATAAATATATACATGCATATAAGACTTACCCACACTCATCCACAATATCATATAACGCACACAATCACATAACATCTCGATAAACAAGCTAGTATCATCAAATCGTATGACTAGCAACATTAATAGCATAGTAATCATAGCATTAATTAAAATGTTAACGTTAACAACTATAACCCATGGTTAACCCAATTCTTCGTAAGGGAATGACTTCGAAACAAGTCATCGATGTTCATAACAACCGTTAGCTTCCAAACACGGCTATGGTATACTAACCCCCGAGGTGTTCCAAAAACAGCTATGGCATCACCCCCAAGTGTTCCCAAAAATGGCTATGGCATCACTTGATCAACATGTGAGTAAAACACGGCTATTACTCACAATCATGTACATAAACACGGCTATGTGCACAATAACACGGATAATTACGTGGGAGTAAAACACGGCTATTACTCGCCACTATATGCACAAACACAGCTATGTGCATAAATATAAAACGTGGACAAAATGGCTATGTCTCACAACTATGGTTACAAAACGGCTATGTGACACCATTAATACGGCACGTAAATCATATACATACATATATAGATTTTCCACTCACCTCAAGTCCCTTGTGAAAGCTAACCGAGCTTGTAACCCTTCAATGTAACGTACCTATTACATTATGCATTTATTAACATACAATCTAATTGAATTAAATGCCAACCACTAACCTTTGAGCATTTAATGACTCGTTTGCAATAAATGACTCAACTACACCAAAATCGCCCATTAATGTCCACGCCTCGTCATAGATCATTTAAGGCTAGTGATTAGGGTCTATTAACATCAACTAACATAAACTTGGTGTATTTCATAACCATTTCGCCCGATTAGGTCAACTAGTGCTCTTTTGACTCTTTGGCTCACAAATCAAGTCAAACTTACACAATAACAACTCTTTCATCATTTTAAAAGTGCATTAATGACTAACAACATCATTTAGCACTTACAACCTCAAATCAAAAGACCAAACCCTAGATAATAGCTATTGAGGGTTTCCTTTAACAATCCAACCCAAAATCCACCCATTTAACCCTCAAATGGGTCACACAAGTTCCATATGAACCAAACCCTAGCTTAAACTAAATGAAACTCAAAACATAGAGTTAAGACTTACCAATACAATCACAACGTAGCTAGAGACGTAGGGAACAACTTTAAAACTCGGACTTGGGTGGGATTTGGTCTTCTTCTTCTTCTTCAAGTGAGCTCTCTCTCACTAAACCTTAACTCTCTCTCTAGGATTTAATTGGTGAAGGTGAAGATGTGATAAATGAGGATTGGGTAAGGTTGAATCAGCTTTAAACTCCCCAAAACCGGCCACAAGTGAAAGGACTATTATACCTCCAAAAGATGCCATTTAAAATGGCTAAAAAGTCATTTCAGCGACATTTGTCGCGTTTCGCGACACTTCGTCGCGTTTCGCAACACCAGGACGCGATAAACAGCACTCAAACGCGACAAAGTGGTCAGAAATTACCATCAGAACTTGTCTCGTTTCAAGCATGTTTGTTACGGAACGCGACACACCAGAACGCGACAAACTGCACTCAAACTCGACAGATTACCTGATGTACTCCAATTTCACTTTTAAAACATCCTAAAGTCAAACGTGGTCAAAGCATTACATCCAAACTATTAAATAATCATTCTTGGACTTCAAATGATGCCCCGAGCGTCATGTTTAGATAAATGGGGTGTTACAATACTCTTCTAACCAGGCACCACATTTTTCTAAATTGAACGTCATGTAATATCCTCTACTGATAGTACAACCAGCATAGAACATAAATGACACCCAAAGCAGTCTTGAGCTAGTTCCTCATCGTGTTGAATCAGCTCCGATTACTGCACAGCCTAAATGTTACTTGGATCATGCTAAGAGTCTCACTCCTACATCATTACCAGCCAGAACTCTTACACTATCTGGGTCAACATGTGTTGCCAATGAGTCAGCAGAGTCACAGCTGTACTTACAGACACCTAACTCTGTCTCAATCGAAGGGCTGACTAAATCACCAGTTTGTCCCCAAAGACCAACAACAGATGCAATTGTTGAGTCAAATTTATTTGGTTCTACAGTTGTTAACATAAAATGTTCTTTTGTTTCAGTTCTTAGCAGGGTAGATGAACAGGCATAGGGGGAGCAAGAAAAGGATGTTATTGTTTCTACTGCTGAGCTCTCCATTTCTGCTGCTGGTATTGGTGCTATTGAGTTTTCCACTGGTGGTACTGATACTCGTACTGTTGACTCTACTGCTGCTGGATCTACTAGAGACAATGTGGCTGCCGGTTCCACTGTTCTTACTGATAATGAGGAGCTAGCTACTGCTGATATTTCTGCTACTCCTCCTACTGTCTCTGGTATTGCTACTTCAACCACTAATTCTGAAGTGGTTGAGGAGATGATAATGGAACCTCCTCCTGTACTTGAAAAGGTCATTGATAATATTGTTAATGAGGTTCTAGATGTTGATGCTGCTACCACTATCACTGTTATTCCAACTGATACTATTACTGAAGTGGTTACTGGTAGTGGCTCACATGATGATGATGACTCTTCCTGGCCTTCATTTCTTCAGGATGTTGGCTATGTTCCAAAAGAGCCACCGATGGATACTGCTGCTTCTACTACTGTTATTCTATCTTCTGAGCAGTCATCCGCTGCTGCTACTGGTTCCACGGAACCCATTTTGGATGCTGGTACCTCTGCTACTGCCACTACTGATTCTTCTCAGGCTATTGCTTCTGCTGAGAAGAAACCATATGTGTGCTAGGTACCAGATCCTGATGAAGTTGTACCTAACTTCATCTATAGGGGAGCATCTATCACTCCCAGAGTTGCCTTACTGGTGGATCAGCTAACTATTTATCCTCAAACTGCCTTAGTGTCAGCCAGTAAATTACCTAGAGAAGAGCTGACTGAACTACTGTCTCAGCTTGATCGACCAGCAAGAGAAGAGGTATATGAGAGGTTGTCCACGTTAGAACAATTTAATGAGCAGCCATACTACCACTATTATGGTATGGCTCCAGCTGCTTCTCCATGGCCTGGTACATGGAGGCCTCTCAAGTTCATCAAAGATCCAGATACTGGTAAGTACATCATGCAGAATATTCCTGATTCGCCAGTACCTTCTGATTCATCAGCTTCTTCCTCATCATCCTCTTCATCTGATGATGATGCTGATCAAGGTACTGGTAAGGACGAGCCAGTCATTCATGATAATGTGACTGGCGCTAAAGATAAACCAGTGGATCTAATTGATGATGCTGATAATGATGCTGACAAGGATACCAGTGGTTCTAAACCTTCGGGTGAAGGTAAAAATGATGGTGATCATGGTGATGAGTCAGATTCTGACCTTCCACCTCCACCACCCCACAGAGGTAGTCCTATTGTCACTGCTAGTGATAGCCCCTCAACCAGCAGTTTTGATGCTAATGAGGTGGCTGCCATCTCCACCCTGGCTGTCTATCGAATAGTAGCCAGGATCATACCAGATCTACAATGCACCATCCACACTACTCTTGTTGATAGAATGACTGAAGCCGTACACAGAGCTGGGGAGGTTACAACTTCATCTATTGAAGCCCAGCTCAGAAAAGTATGTGCTTTTGCAGATCTTGCGGTGGAAGCCATTGTTAAACAACATGAAGAGGAGGACGATCTCAAAAGTCGAATCATCTCTCACAATGAGTATGCTGATCATATAGCCCGTCTTCAAGCTAATTTGGATGCTGCTAATCGCAGAATTCTTTTTCTTAATGAATAAAATATGGTATTGGAAGAGAGATTGGATTAGCAGGAACAGGTAAATGGCTACTATGATTCCTGCCTCAGCTTATGTACAAATGGTGGAGGTAATGCAACGAATGGCTGCTCTTCAAGCTGATGTTAGGGCTGATGTCCAACAAATGGCCATGGGTGTTGCTAGGAATGAAGTTCGATCTTCAAACCTCTGTCTCAGACAATATGGCATAGATTTTGGTGCCCATCTATCTCCTGCTGATGCTGAATGGATAGATTTACTTATTCTATTCCTGAGTCTGATAGTGACCTTGATGCACAAGTCTCCCCAGCTCCTGCTTCTGCCCCTACTGATGACAAAAAGGGGGAGAAGAAGTCTAAAAGGCAATCTAAAAAGAGAAAACAATCTGAGGGAGAGCACGAGCATGAAAAGGCTCTAAAATAGCAAAGGAAGGATGGTGATGGTGGTGATGGTACTGGTCAAGGTTCTTGCACTAAGCCCAGCAACGCTCATACTGAAGCAGGTGTCCAGGTAGCTGGTGAATCTTAACCCAGTATGTCTGCCACATCTGTGGATGATATTGGTTCTGGCAGTAAATCCAGTGATGTTTCTGAATTGGCTGTTGCAGAATCTTTTGTTGTCTCTCAAACTTTTGAACATAAAATGAAAAGAAAACTGGAGAGGCATCAGAAGAGATAGCAGGAACTAGATGCTGCTTTCAACGATAAATTTGAGGCGTATGCTGCTCTGAAACATCATAAAATTGATCATGTACGATCCCTCGGTCCTGAAAAGCAAGAAATTCATGATGAACTACTCAGCATTTAAGAACACAAAAGGGTTGCTTTGAAAAGAAATGCTAAGGTCATGATCAAATATGATAGAAAGAAAGCAAAGTTGTATGCTGAGCGAGCAGACAGAATTAAGAAGATGACACATGAACAGATGAGAGATTACTTAGCTTCTACTGAGTCAGGAGGAGTGAGAGCTGATGTATTCATGAAATGGCTAGATGCAATGTTAGAAACTAGCCATTCCTCTCGATCAGCATTTTCTGCTCAGCCAGCTACACAACAACAACCATCAGAAACTATAAACCTTAATGACAATGATACTCAGGGGGAGCACTTAGCAATTGTTCCCTATCTACCTCCACAAGAACCAGTATCAACACTAGAACCATCAGCTGAACACATGCCAATCGACAAACAAAGGGTGAAATCTGCTCCTAGGGACAACCAGCCCTAATGGAAAGGACCCCTATTTGAGGCAGCTGATGAAGATACTGTGGCAGTTGTGCTAGCTGATACTAATCAGTCAGCTGGTACTGAAGACACACCAAGGGGTGCTATGATAGAATACCCAACCAGTAGTTTGCTGCTGGGTGAAACAAGTGTTGAAGACCCAGCCAAGGTGGCTGAGCTGGGTGTTAAACAAGATACTAATACTATTAATCCTGCTAATTTTACAGTCTGGGACAGAGGAGATCATCTGTTTGTTCAATCACCTATCTCTCCCCGGACTCTTGCTTATTTTGATAGAACACAGGTTGAACGTATTAATCAGTTCTCAGTAAGTTCTTTTGGCATAGCAGAATCAATCATGTATCCTCCATCTTCCCTAAAACATCATGATAAACACATAACTTGGGAAGATGACTCAGTTGCCCAAGGTGAGGCAGATCTAAGAAGGATGAATCCAGATGAAAGAGCGGCTTACAGGCTGGAGATCACTGTACCTGAATTGCTTAAGCAAAGACAAGTAGCTATTTCTGAAAGGATACGCCAAGTTAAATTGCTTTATCATCCTCTTGATCAGCCATTCTATATCACTGCCTTAACTATTGGCATTGAAATTGGTGTGTATCTAAATAACAGTGGTCAAAGGCTACATACTGATGAGAGAAAGCTCAATTTCATGAGGCTCGGCAACTGGGTATGGATCTAAGGTAATATCACGATGCTCTTAGAACTATTAAGGGTAGCAAAATGATTAAAACAGCAAAATCCCTGAACATTACTGCCGATGACTATTTCTTGGGTCTAGAAGTTGAAAGGCAAATAAAGGAGGATGCTGATGCTGAACTTGCTGAGAGGTTGAGACTTCAGAAAGAAGAAGCTAAGTTGGCTGCTGATAGAAAGCAAGAGGCTGAGTCCCTCAAGCTAGCCAAAGCTATTGTTAAGGAACAAGATAAAGCTCTTGATGAACTGGAAGCTGCTGAGAAAGCACCTGCTACTGCTCCTATAGAAACTAAATGAACAATAGAGCTATCTGATCACCATTATAGGAGCAAGTATGGTGATGTAATGACCAGGATATCAAATCTCAGAAAGATCATCAAAGTCCACATAGGCACACAAAGAGCTTTCAGTATCAGCAGGGAAGATAACATTCAAGAGAGGGTAGACTACACCGAATTGAGAACTGATAATGCTAAAAATGAACATATATTTCATAGAATTATCCTTCAAGAAAGACAAGCTTTTAGTTGCAATTATTCTATTTACAAGTGATATTCGTTTAAATAATAAAAGGTGAAGATAAAAGACAGATTCGACGATTTGAAGACGCAAATAACCAAAAAAGCTAAAATGTACAAAGTACAATCCAAGTGGTTCAATTTATTGATGAGAAACGTCTAAAAATTACAAGAGTACGAGCCGTGAAACACAAAGTACAAGATATTAAATCGTACGAAAGGACGTTCTAAAATCTGGAACTGGGACATAAGCCCACAATCATTGCGCGACGAAACGGACCTAAAATTACAAATTAACTATGCACATAAATATAATATAATATATAATTAATTATGTAAATTATATATATTATATTTATATATTAAATAAATAAACGTCGGCAAGCTAGGATCCAATTTCTGCGTGAGCTGGAATTCGAAGCTCCGCACTCGCGGAGCTGTGAGGAGCAATTCCTCAGCACTCGCGGAGCACACCAGGGCCCAAATCCCACTATAAAAGGGGATGCAAGTCGACGAAATATTTACACCATCTTCAATCTTCCTTCTGTAAACATATATATATATATATATATATATATAATTTTCATTTTCATTTTAATTTAAGTTTAATAATAATAAGTTTATTATAGCGGATGTTTTAAGGTTTTGTAAGTCAAAATTATGTTCATGTAACACTACGCGATTAATACTCACTTTAAGTTATGTTCAACCTTTTTAAATTAATGTTTCGTAGCTAAGTTATTATTATGTTTATTTAAGCCGAAGTAATCGTGATGCTGGACTAAATATTAAAGACGCGGTTATTGGGCTTTGGACCATAATTGGGGTTTGGACAAAAGACCGACACTTGTGGAAATTGGACTATGGGCTATCAATGGGCTTTATATTTATTTAATTAAATGATAGTTTGTTAATTTAATATAGAGATTTACAATTTGATGTATCTATAAATAACCACATACACTCGATCGGATACGATGGGCGGGTGATAATGCTAAAAACGAACATATATTTCATAGCATTATTCCTCAAGAAAGACAAGCTTTTAGTTGAAATTGTTCTATTTACAAGTGATATTCGTTTAAATAATAAAAGGTGAAGACAAAAGACAGATTCGACGAATTGAAGACGCAAACGACCAAAAAGCTCAAAAGTACAAAAGACAATCAAAGAGGTTCCAATTATTGATAAGAAACGTCTCGAAATTACAAGAGTACAAGATTCAAAACGCAAAGTACAAGATATTAAATTGTACGCAAGGACGTTCGAAAATCCGGAACCGGGACATGAGTCAACTCTCAACGCTCGACGCAACGGACTAAAAATTACAAATCAACTATGCACATAAATATAATATAATATTTAAATAATTCTTATAATTATTTAATATATTATATATATTTATAAATCCGTCGGCAAGAAAGACTCCAAAGTAACTGAGCTGTACTTTCAAACTCCGCGACTCGCGGAGTTTGAAGGCAAAAATGCCGCGAGTCGCGGAGACCCAATTTCTGAAACTCCCTATAAAGCTCGCGCATTCTGATCTTAAAAATTCACCAAAAATATCCATCTCTCTATCTATATCGTATATATTTATATTTATATTTTAATTTTAATTTTAATTTTAATTTTAATCCTAATAATAAGGGTATGTTAGCGAATGTTGTAAGGGTGTAAGTCGAAATTCTTTCCGTGTAACGCTACGCTATTTTTAATCATTGTAAGTTATGTTCAACCTTTTTATATTAATGTCTCGTAGCTAAGTTATTATTATGCTTATTTAATCCGAAGTAATCATGATGTTGGGCTAATTATTAAAATTGGGTAATTGGGCTTTGTACCATAATTGGGGTTTGGACAAAAGAACGACACTTGTGGAAATTAGACTATGGGCTATTAATGGGTTTTATATTAACTAAACAATACCTTGTTAATTTAATATACAAACTTATAATTTGACGTATTTATATATAACCACATACGCTTGACTGGGTACGGTGGGCGGGATATCTATAAATACCAATAATTATTCATTTTACCGGATACGGAACTGGATTAATAGTTAATAAACTTGTTGAAACAGGGGTGAATTACATTCAAGGGTAATTGGTGTAATTGTTAACAAAGTAGTAAAACCTTGGTTTACACGCAGTCGATAACCTAGTGTATTCATTAAACAAAGTATTAAAACCTTGTTACAATTCGAATCCCCAATTAGTTGGAATATTTGACTTCGGGAATAAGAATAATTTGACGAAGGCTTTCGCTCTTTATATTTATGACTGATGGACTATTATGGACAAATCCGTATGGACATATTAAATAATCCAGGACAAAGGACAATTAACCCATGGGCAAAAAACTAAAATCAACACGTCAAACATAATGATTACGGAAGTTTAAATAAGCATAATTCTTTTATTTCATATTTAATTTCCTTTATTTTATATTTAATTGCACTTCTAATTATCGCACTTTTATTTATTGTTATTTAATCGCACTTTTAATTATCGTACTTTTTAATTATCGCAATTTTATTTTATCGCACTTTTATTTATTGCAATTTCATTATCGTTATTTATTTTACGCTTTAAATTAAGTCTTTTATTTATTTAATATTTTACATTAGGTTTTAACTGCGACTAAAGTTTTAAAATCGACAAACCGGTCATTAAACGGTAAAAACCCCCCTTTATAATAATAATATTACTTATATATATATTTGTATTTTTATAAAAGTAAACTAATATAGCGTTGAGCTTTGTTTAAAAAGATTCCCTGTGGAACGAACCGGACTTACTAAATACTACACTATTGTACGATTAGGTACACTGCCTATAAGTGTTGTAGCAAGGTTTAAGTATATCCATTCTCTAAATAAATAAATATCTTGTGTAAAAATGTATCGTATTTAAAAGTATTTCCTGCTAAAATTTAATAACTATTTTATATACCCCTCGCGAAACATCAGCGGGATATTTATAAATACTAATAATCGTTCATTAAACCGGACACGGGAATGGATTAACAGATACTGACCAGGAGCAAGTATGGTGATGTACTGACCAGGAGATCAAATCCCAGCAAGATCATAAAAGTCTACATAGGCACACAAAGAGCTTTCAGTATCAGCAGGGAAGATAACATTCATGAGAGGGTAGACTACACCGAATTGAGAACTGATAATGCTAAAAATGAACATATATTTCATTGCATTATCCTTCAAGAAAGACAATCTTTTAGTTGCAATTGTTCTATTTACAAGTGATATTCGTTTAAATAATAAAAGGTGAAGATAAAAGACAGATTCGACGATTTGAAGACCCAAATGACCAAAAAAGCTAAAAAGTACAAAGTACAATCCAAGTGGTTCAATTTATTGATGAGAAACGTCTAAAAATTACAAGAGTACGAGTCGTGAAACACAAAGTACAAGATATTAAATCGTACGAAAGGACGTTCTAAAATCTGGAACGGGGACATAAGCCCACTATCATCGCGCGACGCAACGGACCTAAAATTACAAATTAACTATGTACATTAATATAATATAATATATAATTAATTATGTAAATTATATATATTATATTTATATATTAAATAAATAAACGTCGGCAAGCTAGGATCCAATTTCTGCGTGAGCTGGAATTCGAAGCTCCGCGAGAACAATTCCTCAGCACTCGCGGAGCACACCAGGGCCCAAATCCCACTATAAAAGGGGATGCAAGTCGACGAAATATTTACACCATCTTCAATCTTCCTTCTGTAAACATATATATATATATATATATATATATATATATATATATATATATATATATATATATATATATATATATATATATATATATATTATAATTAGAATTTTAATTTTAATTTAAGTTTAATAATAATAAGGTTATTATAGCGGATGTTTTAAGGTTTTGTAAGTCGAAATTCTGTTCGTGTAACACTACGCGATTAATACTCACTGTAAGTTATGTTCAACCTTTTTAAATTAATGTTTCGTAGCTAAGTTATTATTATGTTTATTTAAGCCGAAGTAATCGTGATGTTGGACTAAATATTAAAGACGCGGTTATTGGGCTTTGGACCATAATTGGGGTTTGGACAAAAGACCGACACTTGTGGAAATTGGACTATGGGCTATCAATGGGCTTTATATTTATTTAATTGAATGATAGTTCGTTAATTTAATATAGAGATTTACAATTTGATGTATCTATAAATAACCACATACACTCGATCGGATACGATGGGCGGGATATTTATAAATACTAATAATCGTTCATTAAGCCGGACACACGAATGGATTAATAGATACTGACCAGGAGCAAGTATGGTGATGTACTGACCAGGAGATCAAATCCCAGCAAGATCATCAAAGTCCACATAGGTACACAAAGAGCTTTCAGTATCAGCAGTGAAGATAACATTCAAGAGAGGGTAGACTACACCGAATTGAGAACTGATAATGCTAAAAATGAACATATATTTCATAGCATTATCCTTCAAGAAAGACAAGCTTTTAGTTGCAATTGTTCTATTTACAAGTGATATTCGTTTAAATAATAAAAGGTGAAGATAAAAGACAGATTCGACGATTTGAAGACCCAAATGACCAAAAAAGCTAAAAAGTACAAAGTACAATCCAAGTGGTTCAATTTATTGATGAGAAACGTCTAAAAATTACAAGAGTACGAGCCGTGAAACACAAAGTACAAGATATTAAATCGTACGAAAGGACGTTCTAAAATCTGGAACGGGGACATAAGCCCACTATCATCGCGCGACGCAACGGACCTAAAATTACAAATTAACTATGCACATTAATATAATATAATATATAATTAATTATTTAAATTATATATATTATATTTATATATTAAATAAATAAACGTCGGCAAGCTAGGATCCAATTTCTGCGTGAGCTGGAATTCGAAGCTCCGCGAGAACAATTCCTCAGCACTCGCGGAGCACACCAGGGCCCAAATCCCACTATAAAAGGGGATGCAAGTCGACGAAATATTTACACCATCTTCAATCTTCCTTCTGTAAACATATATATATATATATATATATATATATATATATATATATATATATATATATATATATATATATATATATATATATATATATATATATATATATATATTTATAATTATAATTTTAATTTTAATTTAAGTTTAATAATAATAAGGTTATTATAGCGGATGTTTTAAGGTTTTGTAAGTCGAAATTCTGTTCGTGTAACACTACGCGATTAATACTCACTATAAGTTATGTTCAGCCTTTTTAAATTAATGTTTTGTAGCTAAGTTATTATTATGTTTATTTAAGCCGAAGTAATCGTGATGTTGGACTAAATATTAAAGACGCGGTTATTGGGCTTTGGACCATAATTGGGGTTTGGACAAAAGACCGACACTTGTGGAAATTGGACTATGGGCTATCAATGGGCTTTATATTTATTTAATTGAATAATAGTTCGTTAATTTAATATAGAGATTTACAATTTAATGTATCTATAAATAACCACATACACTCGATCGGATACGATGGGCGGGATATTTATAAATACTAATAATCGTTCATTAAAACGGACACGGGAATGGATTAATAGTCAATGGACTCATTAAAACATGTGTGGATTACATACAAGGAAAATTGGTGTAATTGTTAACAACGTATTAAAACCTTGGGTTACACGCAGTTGATAACCTGGTGTAATTATTAATAAAGTATTATGACCTTGTTACAGTTTAAGTCCCCAATTAGTTGGAATATTTGACTTCGGGTATAAGTTTAATTTGACGAGGACACTCGCACTTTATATTAATTAATTTGTAGTTAATTTAAGTTTTAATTAATTTGTATTATTTAGTTTAATTAGTTTAATTAAATTGTAAAATTAGTAGTTTTATTAAATAAATAATATAAAAATAATATTTTTATAAAAATTGTACTTTTTACAACTTTTTGTATATTTTTATATTTTGTCCCTTTTTAATTGTTTTAGCGTAATATTTGTATTTTTCGCTCATACTTAGTTTTAAATATAGTTTTTGCCATAGTTATTTTTACTTCTAGATTTTTAGGCTTTGCCGTAGAATTCCTTAAGTGCTTTTTCTTTAGACTAAGATTTAGGTACTTTAGAATTTTGCGACGCCTTTTTAAGTTTTAGTTTCTTTTTAAGTTATTTCCATTTAGGATTTAGTTTTTATTGTAAGCTTTAATATTTTTAGACACCTTTTACCTATGTATCAATTATCATTCCAATTAGTAATCTCAATTTGCGATTATAATTTTAAGTTAGTTGTAGTAATAAGTTTAGGTTAGTCAAGTATTTTTAAGTTTTATAAGTTTCTTTTATTTTTCCGTCACCTTTTATTTTTCAACCATTTTTCTTTTTCAATCTTTTTCCGACGAACTCTTTTTCTTTCTTATTTCTCGCTATTCTAGTTTTAGGACATAGATTTTTATTCTACTTCTTATCTAAATTTCTTAAAATTTCGAAAATTTATTTTAAGTGGTTAAATTGATAGACATCAAAATTTTCTAGTTCGTAGTAATAGTTGGATTTGTACGTGGACCGGGTTATTGGAGCCAAACAGTCCTCAATTATATTGAGACCAAACGAATCCTGCCCCTCTGCTGCATCTTTTCGCTATTCGAAACGTGGGCAAAATCAGAAAAGTCTATTAATTGGATAACTTATTATAATTTTTCTTTCCTTTTAAAAACTAATAGGATATTCAGTGAATGCACCGAGCAAGACGTTCACCACCTTTTGTACGTTCACCACCTGTAACTAGATCAAGACATTTAGCAAATATTACCGCCGTTGATTTTTCTTTAGAATCATCATCCAGTCGACCAAGTACTTCAGTTCAAATTTCCGATAATCCATTTTTTGAACCCGACCTCACAATTGAGAATCCGGAGAATATTCAGGAACGGTTCGTAGATCCTGAACCACTAAACTTTCCTCCGGAACCACCAATCATCCAAACAGAGATTGTTGAGGAACGAACCATTAAATCAGAATCCTCTAGTGATTCCGATTCAACAAATTCAATTATGGAGAATCTGGAACCTTTAAGTATGGAAGACCGAATGAGAGCTAAACGCACTGGCCAAGGTCACGCAATTACTCATCCAGACATTAATGCGCCAGATTATGAAATCAAAGGACAAATTCTACACAAGGTAACTAATCAATGCCAATTTAGTGGTGCGCCGAAGGAAGATCCAAATGAACATCTACGTACCTTTAATAGGATCTGCACACTATTTAAAATCCGAGAAGTGGAGGATGAACAGATATATCTCATGTTATTTCCCTGGACTTTAAAGGGAGAAGCCAAAGATTGGTTGGAATCGTTACCTGAAGGGGCGATCGATACATGGGATGTTTTAGTTGACAAATTTCTTAAACAATTCTTTCCTGCATCTAAAGCCGTAAGACTTCAAGCAGAAATTGTTACGTTCACACAGAAACCGAATGAAACTCTATATGAGGCATGGACTAGATATGGAAAGTTGTTAAGAGGATGTCCGCAACATGGTTTACACACCTGTTAAATAGTACAAATATTCTACCAAGGATGCGACATCACTACAAGAAAAGACATAGATATAGCAGCTGGTGGTTCTATTATGAAGAAAACCGAAACTGATGCTTACAAAATTATTGATAACACTGCTTCCCACTCACATGAGTGGCACCAAGAAAAGATATCGTTAGATCATCTAAAGCAGCTAGAGCCGATTCTAGCCATGACTTAGATTCCATTTCCGCAAAGATAGATGATGTGGAGAGACGAATGGAAAAGATGACTAAAGATATTCACTCAATACGAATTAGTTGTGAGCAGTGTGGAGGACCACATTTGACAAAATATTGTCTCAGTATTGAATTAACAATGGAACAAAGAGAGAATATTTCATACATAAACCAAAGGCCTGGAAATAATTATCAGAATAATTATCAACCGCCAAGACCGATTTACAATCAAAACCAGAATTATAACAGAAATATTCCATACAACAACCAACAAGGTCCTACCAATCAACAAGTATCCAATAATACTTACAATCAGCAAAGACCTAATTTTCAAAACAAACCACCACAACAAACCGATGATAAAAAGCCAAATTTAGAAGATATGATGACGAAGCTAGTTGAAACTCAAACACAGTTTTTCACATCTCAAAAACAAACCAATGAACAAAATGCTCAAGCATTTAGAAATCAACAAGCTTCTATTCAAAATCTAGAACAGGAAGTAAGTAACCTAGCAAGGTTAATAGGTGAAAGAAAACCGGGAAGTCTACCTAGTGATACAAATGCTAACCCCCGGAATGAAACAGCTAAAGCTATTACCACAAGAAGTGGTACAACACTTAAACCACCGGAAATACCTGTAACTTCTGATGAAGCTATTCCTACTCCACAAGAACCACAACCTGATCAAGATAAGGAAAAAGAACCGGTAGTTGAAAAGGTTAATGAAGATAACACAGCTAAGGATAAACCTTATGTTAAACCATACCAACCATCACTTCCTTACCCGAGTAAAATGAAGAAAGAGAAACTTGAAGCCGAGCAATCCAAATTCTTGGATATGTTTAAACAGATAAATGTAAATCTTCCTTTCATTAATGTGATTTCAGGAATGCCTAGATATGCTAAATTCTTGAAAGATCTAATCTCAAATAGAAAGAAAATGGAAGAACTCTCGGCTGTTACTATGAATGCTAATTGTTCAGCAGTGCTGTTGAATAAGATACCAGAAAAATTATCTGATCCAGGAAGTTTCACAATTCCATGTTTTCTGGGTAGTCTTAGTTCAATTGAAGCATTGGCAGACTTAGGTGCTAGTATAAATCTAACGCCGTATTCACTATACGCTAAACTAGACCTTGGAGAATTGAAACCAACCAGAATAAGCATACAACTAGCCGATAGATCAATAAAATATCCTAGAGGGATAATAGAGAACATGCTAGTTAAAGTTGGTACTTTAGTATTTCCAGTAGATTTTGTTGTTCTGGACATGGAAGAAGATTCTCAAGTTCCTCTCATATTAGGAAGACCATTCTTAAACACGGCTAAAGCAATGATAGACGTGTTCGGTAAGAAATTGACCCTAAGTATAGAGGATGAGAGTGTTACCTTTTCAGTTGATAGAGCAATGCAACAACCACAATCCGCAGATGATACATGTTATTATATTCAAACTATAGATGCACATGCAGAATTATTAGAAGAATTTCCAGAATTACAAGAAACAGGAGAATGTTCTTTAGGAGAAGGTAATGAACCAATTGATGAAGCTAAAATGTTAGCTACACTAATAGCTAATGGATATGAACCAACAACAGAAGAAATTCAAATGCTAAAAGAAGAAGACTGATATCGATACAAATCATCGATAGAAGAACCACCGATATTAGAGTTAAAGCCACTTCCAAACCATTTGGAATACGCTTATTTACATGGTGAATCTGAATTACCTGTAATAATATCGTCTTCTCTTACTGAAAATGAGAAATCACAACTCATTTCTGTGTTGAAAGCTCATAAACCAGCCATTGCATGGAAGATTCATGATATTAAAGGAATAAGTCCTTCGCATTGCACACATAAAATACTTATGGAAGAAGGTCATAAAACGTATGTGCAACGCCAACGAAGACTAAATCCTAATATGCAAGATGTAGTTAAGAAAGAGATTATTAAACTACTAGATGCAGGTTTAATTTATCCAATCTCTGATAGTCCATGGGTAAGCCCAGTTCAATGCGTACCTAAGAAGGGTGGCATGACTGTCATTACAAATGAGAAAAATGAGCTTATTCCTACTAGGAATGTAACAGGATGGCGTGTATGTATTGATTATAGAAAATTAAATGACGCCACCAGAAAAGATCACTTTCCCTTACCTTTCATTGATCAAATGTTGGAAAGATTAGCCGGAAATAGTTACTATTGTTTTCTAGATGGATTTTTCGGATATTTTTAAATTCCAATAGCACCCGAAGATCAAGAGAAAACCACATTCACGTGCCCTTATGGAACTTTTGCTTACAAACGCATGCCATTTGGACTTTGCAACGCCCCTGCAACCTTTCAAAGGTGTATGATGGCGATTTTTCACGACATGATAGAAGAATGCATGGAAGTATTCATGGATGACTTTTCAGTCTTCGGTGATACATTTAAATCATGTCTAGTTAATCTGGAACGAATGCTAATTAGATGCGAACAATCAAATCTAGTACTTAATTGGGAGAAATGCCATTTCATGGTTAAAGAAGGCATCGTTCTTGGTCATAAAATTTCAAAAGAAGGAATTGAAGTGGATAGAGCTAAAGTAGATGTAATTGCTAAACTTCCACATCCCACCAATGTTAGAGGAGTTAGGAGTTTTCTAGGGCATGCCGGTTTTTACCGACGTTTCATAAAAGATTTTTCTAAAATTGCCACTCCTATGAATAAACTCCTAGAAAAGGATGCTCCATTCATCTTTTCAGATGAGTGTATCAAATCTTTTAATATTCTTAAAGAAAAACTCACTAATGCGCCGATCATGATAACACCAAATTGGAATCTACCATTTGAACTAATGTGTGATGCAAGTGATTTTGCAATGGGATCCGTTTTAGGACAAAGGATTGAAAAACGATTTCAACCTATATATTATGCTAGTAAGACGTTACAAGGAGCACAAACGAACTATACAACTACTGAAAAAGAACTCCTTGCTATTGTCTTTGCTTTTGACAAATTTCGATCATATCTCGTTCTAGCAAAAACGGTGGTCTATACCGACCATTCTGCTCTTAGATACTTATTTTCAAAACAAGATGCTAAACCAAGATTAATCCGTTGGATCTTACTCTTACAAGAGTTTGATATAGAAATCCGAGATAAAAGAGGAGCAGAAAATCTCGCCGCTGATCATCTTTCTCGTCTTGAAAATCCCGAATTAGAAGTTCTAAATGAATCAGCCATACAAGACAACTTTCCTGATGAATATCTATTGAAGATAGATTATAAAGAAATCCCATGGTTTGCAGACTATGCAAATTATTTAGTATGTGGATTCCTTGAAAAAGGATTATCGTACCAAAAACGAAAGAAATTCTTCAGTGATATAAAACACTATTTTTGGGAAGATCCACATCTGTTTAAAAGTTGTCCCGATGGAATAATACGCCGATGTGTATTTGGAGATGAAGCTAGTAAAATATTAAACCATTGTCACACAGGACCAACAGGAGGGCATTATGGGCCTCAACTAACAGCAAGAAAAGTTTATGAAGCTGGATTCTATTGGCCTACAATTTACAAAGACGCACACCTTCTTTGCAAATCCTGTGATGCTTGTCAAAGAGCCGGAAAAATAAGTCAACGTGATGAAATGCCACAAAATGTCATCCAAGTATGTGAAGTATTTGACATTTGGGGTATTGACTTTATGGGTCCATTTCCAAAATCTCATAATAATCTATATATACTCGTAGCCATTGATTATGTATCTAAATGGGCGGAAGCACAAGCTATCCCAACTAACGATGCACGAGTTGTAGTCAACTTTTTAAAACGTCTTTTTGCAAGGTTTGGAACACCGAAAGCTTTAATAAGTGATCGGGGTACTCATTTCTGTAATAATCAACTTGAGAAAGTTCTTAAAAGATATGGAGTAACTCATAAAATCTCCACCGCATATCATCCACAAACAAGTGGACAAGTTGAAAATACCAACCGAGCTTTAAAACGTATTCTAGAGAAAACCATAGGATCAAATCCGAAGGAATGGTCCATTAAATTGGAGGATGCACTCTGGGCTTTTAGAACAGCCTACAAAACTCCAATTGGAACCACACCTTTTAGACTTGTTTATGGAAAAGCATGTCATCTTCCAGTAGAAATTGAACACAAAGCATTTTGGGCTTTGAAGACATGTAATCTTGATTTACATGAAGCCGGACGTCTACGATTAAGTCAACTAAACGAATTAGAAGAATTAAGACATGAAGCATACGATAATTCGTTAATCTATAAAGAAAGAACGAAGAAATGGCATGATAAAAGAATCAGAAGTTCAAAAGAATTTAAGGAAGGAGATAGAGTTCTTCTTTTCAATTCACGATTCAAGCTATTTCCTGGAAAATTGAAATCAAGATGGTCTGGACCATTCATAGTCAAAAGAGTTTTCCCATACGGAACAATAGAATTAATAAATTCAAATGGGATTGAATTTAAAGTTAATGGTCACAGAGTTAAACATTACATACATGGTCCGATGGAAGTCGACAACGAAGTTAATCACAATTTCGACACCACAGCTAACTAAGTGTGGGGAGAATCAAAGGGGTTTATGTATTTCTGTTAGAGTTAGATTGTCTGTTTTCGTTTAGTTCTCGAAAATAGAACCCGAATGGTCTTTCCCTAGCAGACCCTAAAGAACTAGTCTTCTCCCCCCATTCTGAATTTTTATTTTTTTTAGGTTTTTACAAAATGAAGACTGCCTGTGAACTAAACCATGGTCTAATGCTACACGCTTTGATCACTAAACGTAATAATGACATACTACCGAGTGAACTAGTATCAGTAATCAGAGAAAGAATGGACGGAGTTACAAAGAATCCAGATGCGAAGATAATAAGTTACAATTTGGTAAAGGAAAATCAAAATCGCAGCAAAAAGAAGAGCACGACACCTAGAACGATGTTTCAAATGCGGAAAATGGTCACATGGAGGTAAATGTTCAAATAATCAAACCTATTCAAATACCGAATTTGTTACTTTATGCAGAGACGGACCGTTCATATGTTTAGAAGAAAAGACACTGAATGCTCGAGGTTACGCCTATGTAGCCATGGAAAACCAATTAAACAGACTATCTTATGAATGAGATAGATCATATAACTAAGAAATCTATTTCACAGGTATGTCTGTACAGTTTTTTTTTTTTTTTTTTTTTTAACCTTTTGATAATAAACGCTAATTTGTTCGCTATAAAGTATTAAATTGGTATTAAATAAAATTAGGTTTGGCGACCGAAATTATTGATATCATTCAAAAATTTATTACATCACTGCAAAATTTAACGTTTATTCTTAAGGTATAAATATCTTTAATCAATCAACCCAAAATATTTCAAAAATTCGTCATGAGTTAAATTAGGTTTTGGAACCGAAATTACTTTACCGAAAAGAGGGGCGCATATTTTTGATAATATTTGATTGATTAAAGTGGGATAAAAAGCCAAAAAGATTTTTAATTTTATTTTTACCATGTTTTTAAAATTAATATTTAAATCTTAAATTAATATTGTAAACTTTGTAAAAACAATATTTTTAAAATTGTAAATATTTGAAAAATTAATATAAGTTTGGTGTGAATTTATAATATGAATTTTTAAATTAAGTTTGGTGTAAATTTATAATATGAATTTTTAAATTAAATTTGGTGTGAATTTTTAATTTTTAAAATATGAATTTTTAATTTTATGCATTTCAAATTTTAAGTTTGGTGTGAATTTTTAATATTAATTTTGAATTTTATAATTAAATTGTGTGAATTAAAAAAAAAAAATTTTACTTTATCTCATTAAGTTAAAAATATGATTTTTAAAATTCGTCGTAAGTTGAAGACTAGGTCTTTGAACCGAAATTGCTTTACCCAAGGGAGGGACGAGAACTTTTAATATCATTATTTTTAATCTTATTGATTTAAAGTATGCCAAAAACATAAAAAAAAAACCCAAAAATCTTAGCTTTTAAAACAATCGCTACAAAAAGACAAATTTTAAAATTTTATCGAGGGACGGACTAGGACATCGATCCGAAACTACCTCGTCCTAAATAACAAGGGAAACAAAATTTTAAAATTAATTACTTAATTGTTTTAATAAGTTAAAGATTATAAAAAAAAAAAAAAAATTACCAAACTCCGCGACTCGCGGAGTTTGGAGGTTTAATCCCCGCGAGTCGCGGGAGGACCGGATTACAGAAAAAAAATAAAGAGCTGAAACAGCTCAGTTTCACTCCCCACAACAGAAAAAACTGCGAACATACTCCACGAAAAAACCCGAGAAAAAACCCCCAAAATCACAATTTTTAACCGTTAATCACCAAATCTTTTACTAAAATCATGTTGAGAAGGATGCTATCTAGGAATTACTCAAGAAAAACGGTAAATTTCTACACCTAAACACCATTTAATCCGAAATTTGGTGTTCTTGAGCAATTTTTTCCCCAATTTGATTTTGATGCTTTTTAGTGTAATTAGGCTTAAATTGTTTATGTATTATGCTTGTATAACCTAGATTGATGCTGTTTAACATGATTAGAAGCCTTAAACTTCAAATTTTGAGTAATCTAGGGTTTGTGTTCTTGAGCAAATTTGGGGCTTTTTGATATAAACAGGTTATGGCCGATTTTTGTCATGGATTGTTGCTAAATTAAGTAGTGTAACATGTCTAGGTAGTTAAATGATCCAAACTTTGAGCCTAAACATGATTTTGAGAATTAAAGTGGACTTTTTCAAGTCTAAAATTCATGAACTTGATTTTTGAAAGATAATGCCATTTGAGACTTGTTTAATTGCTAGTAATGATTATTTTGACATGTTATTTGAGTTGAATGCTTATGAACTTGGCGAACATTTTCGTATATGCTTATTTGAAAAAGTGTAGATTTGATGAAAATATAAAAATGAGCTTAAGTTTGATATAAATTGATCATGTCATTGTAATTATTTTGATTGATGATTTTGCTGACACTAATGCATATTTGGATGCACAAAAATTGTGTTTGATGTGTTTTGCAGACTGAAAGGGGTGAATCTTCATCCCAAGCCCGCAATGCTCCTGCTGAGAATGCGGAACAACAGGAGGTGGATAACTACTACAAGCAGGATATACCTCATCCAGTCATGACCTTTTCTGATATGCACTTGGAAGAGTTGCCCCCGAACCTGAGATTTGACAGACTTTGGATAGATTATCCAAAATATCAAAGGGGTTTGCATACTCTTCATTCTAAGGTTGTTGAGGTACCGAGGGTCATAGAATGGGGACCCTTAGAAGCTGTAGAATTGGCCGGGCCAATTAGGGAATTACTTGTACAGAGGTATGGTAATTCTACTTTTAATGACTGGGTACGTTTATTCACCATGCGTAGACCTGTATATAAAGTATGGTGTGAAGAATTATTGTGTAGTATAGAGATGAATGATCGGGTAGCTAGTTTAACCGATCGTTCTTTTATTAGATTTTTGTTAGGCAGTTCGATGCGCCACATGTCTTTACTGGACATGGCTCAGGCTTTACGTATATATACGCCTGAGGAGTTAGCATCTGCCGATTGTAGAGGGTTGATACTAAACGGTAGAAAGATAGATGAAAATTTTGATACACACGGTGTGTGGAGTCAAATGACAAGCCATCACCGTTTCAAAGGGGGAAATTACTCTTATTTGGATATAGATAGAGCCGAATTAAGAGTGATTCATAGGTTTTTAGCTAATTCGATTACACAAAGGGGTAAAAACAAGGAAATGGTAAATGAACAAGATTTGTTTTACCATATGTGTATTCGAGACCCACAAAGTGCTGTAAGTATACCATATTGTGTGGGTTATTATTTATCAGCTATGGTTCGGGGGATGCGACCGCATAGCATAATAGGAGGTGGTATTTTTATTACTTTGATTGGTGAATATCTCGGTGTGGATATAAGTCGGGGGGGATTATTAGTAGAAGAACCAGAACCCCGAGATACTATAGGTTTAAATGTATACCATGGTGCGAAAGTTTTGAAGTGGCGAAATAACGCTGCAGTACCATACCATGGTAGACATCCACAGGTTGAGAGAAACCAACAGCAAGGTAATGTAGGAGGGGGGAATGAGATGCAAGAAATGCAGAGGTTTATAGCTTCTCAGGAGTACGAAAATGCTAGAAAGAGAGCATTTGAGGATTGGCAAGTTCATCAGAACCAAATCATAGCTCATTGCCAACATATAGGTAGAAACTATATTCCTACACCGAAACCCATCTTCCCTCCCTGGTCTATAGAGATGCAGCCACCGTATCCTACGTATAACCCTGCCGAAGCATTCTGTAGCACCTATGGTTATGCCTGGAACCCCTATTGGTACCAATATCATCCCTAGTCTACTTATTATTTTTATTTTTTTATTTTGTAATTTATAATGATTGATACATTTAATACTTTTGTTAATATTGTAATAGTTTTTATAATTGTCTAACTTTTATTCTTAGATTTTAATAATTTTTGAATGTGGGGTAATATACCAAACTTCAAAAATATGTATATATGTTTGCAGTTTATCTTATGTACACAACAGGGTAAAACAACGCATTTTCAAAGACTGGCATTAAGTTCAGCAAAAGCAACTAATTTTGATGACAAGATGCAAAATATATGTGAAATAACAACAAGACGGAATGAACAAATGATGTGCACCATTTATCATTCAGCAAACAAACGCCAATATATTTGGAAACTTTGGTAAAAATTTAATCATTTTCACACAAATCACCCTCAATAATTTAAATTGTTACTGATTTCTTGCAAATGAGGGCATTGCAAGATCTTAAGTGTGGGAAGGGGTTAAATTCTTTCGGATTTTAAAATTTTTATCTTAAACACTTGGTTACTATTAAAAATACTAGTAAAGCAGTAGTTGTATTAGAATCTAGTGCTCTCTGATAATAAAGAACATCCCTAGTCTTATATACTGACTACCCAATTCTAGTAAAATTTTTCAAAATTTTCAATTAAATGAACTCAAAATCATGTTTATACATATTTATGAACGATAAAACTAGGTTTTAACACCGAAATTATTGTTACCTCAAAAAGGACATAAATTGAGAAACAAACCAAAATGTTAAAATTCATTTAAAATGGAAAAGAGGACGATAAAAAGGAAAATAAAAGCCAAGTGTGGGAAAATTTACCAAGTTATTTTAAACATATGTCACATATATCTGTAACAAATAACTGAAAATACTTTTGCTTTGGACTAAACTAAACTGTTTTACCCGATGAAAGAAAAGAAAGATGGATCTACATGATGAATCAATTCCATCATTAAAAGGAAGTAAAGTCTTCCGAAAAAGACACGCGCTTCTTGATTTAGGTCATGAAGTTGTCGTCCAGACCAGCTGTAGGTTGACGAAAAATCTAGAAAAGTCATCACTAAAATCACCAGGAAATCCACGGACCTCAGCATTAAATAGGGTCGCCAAGTGGTCAGATTTATCCTAACCATGAGAAGGATTTATCTTGTACAATGGGGGGGCACCATGCAAATTAGCTGGATAAGACTAATGAATCAGATCTCCAGAAAGGATAATCTCCTTAAAGATTAAAAATCAGCTTTTAAGACTGATATTACTCAATCCTAGAGATTGACCTTAAAGATTGAGAATTCAAACTCATGGAATTCAATGATATCTAAACTCGAGCTTGAACGAGAAAATATTTTGATCAAAATTACAAACCGATTTGTTTTCTGAAAACCCTATTTTCAATGCGTTCATTACCATTGAACGTAAAATCCTAGGAATTCACCTGGAATTCATTTGGTCACCTGAACCAAATCGGGTGTCAACCGTAAGAACGGTGGTTGCATAGTGGTCAAAGACAGGACCTTGTGCCATACCAAAAAATTATAAGGGTGAGCTTTACTATTGCTTCTACCAAGGATAGTAATTGCGTCCGACACGTTATAGACCATAATTAAAAGCATGTCAGGGGACATTGCCTTAACAGTTGCTTGTTCAACGCTTTCCTTTACAACCGGACGGTAGTTTACCGAAAGGTAATATACGGGACAAGTAAACTGGACGTGTTGCTTTCCAAATACAAGGTTAGCAAGTGGGTGACACAAAACCATAAGTTTTGAGCTAAAATTTTCAAATCTGAAACCCACCAAACCCACAAAAATATTTTGCAAACACCGGTAAAGGGTTATTCCGGAAAACTTATCTAGGGTAAAAACTAGAATTAATTTTCAAAAGATCAAATGTTTTCATAAAGATCCAATTTCCTTAATGGATCTAAATTTTTATAGTCATGTGGGACTGTAAACCATATCGTTACTACCATTGTTTATACCGCCGTATAGAAAATCACTGATGTACAAAGTGTGAAGAATAAAGAAGTGATTCTAGTATTTCAAGACGATATTGCTTGAGGACAAGCAACGCTCAAGTGTGGGAATATTTGATAATGCTAAAAACAAACATATATTTCATAGCATTATTCCTCAAGAAAGACAAGCTTTTAGTTGAAATTGTTATATTTACAAGTGATATTCGTTTAAATAATAAAAGGTGAAGACAAAAGACAGATTCGACGAATTGAAGACGCAAACGACCAAAAAGCTCAAAAGTACAAAAGACAATCAAAGAGGTTCCAATTATTGATAAGAAACGTCTCGAAATTACAAGAGTACAAGATTCAAAACGCAAAGTACAAGATATTAAATTGTACGCAAGGACGTTCGAAAATCCGGAACCGGGACATGAGTCAACTCTCAACGCTCGACGCAACGGACTAAAAATTACAAATCAACTTTGCACATAAATATAATATAATATTTAAATAATTCTTATAATTATTTAATATATTATATATATTTATAAATCCGTCGGCAAGAAAGACTCCAAAGTAACTGAGCTGTAATTTCAAACTCCGCGACTCGCGAAGTTTGAAGGCAAAAATGCCGCGAGTCGCGGAGACCCAATTTTTGAAACTCCCTATAAAGCTCGCGCATTCTGATCGTAAAAATTCACCAAAAATATCCATCTCTCTATCTATATCGTATATATTTATATTTATATTTTAATTTTAATTTTAATTTTAATTTTAATCCTAATAATAAGGGTATGTTAGCGAATGTTGTAAGGGTGTAAGTCGAAATTCTGTCCGTGTAACGCTACGCTATTTTTAATCATTGTAAGTTATGTTCAACCTTTTTATATTAATGTCTCGTAGCTAAGTTATTATTATGCTTATTTAATCCGAAGTAATCATGATGTTGGGCTAATTATTAAAATTGGGTAATTGGGCTTTGTACCATAATTGGGGTTTGGACAAAAGAACGACACTTGTGGAAATTAGACTATGGGCTATTAATGGGTTTTATATTAACTAAACAATACCTTGTTAATTTAATATACAAACTTATAATTTGACATATTTATATATAACCACATACGCTTGACTGGGTACGGTGGGCGGGATATCTATAAATACCAATAATTATTCATTTTACCGGATACAGAACTGGATTAATAGTTAATAAACTTGTTGAAACAGGGGTGAATTACATTCAAGGGTAATTGGTGTAATTGTTAACAAAGTAGTAAAACCTTGGTTTACACGCAGTCGATAACCTGGTGTATTCATTAAATAAAGTATTAAAACCTTGTTACAATTCGAATCCCCAATTAGTTGGAATATTTGACTTCGGGAATAAGAATAATTTGACGAAGGCTTTCGCTCTTTATATTTATGACTGATGGACTATTATGGACAAATCCATATGGACATATTAAATAATCCAGGACAAAGGACAATTAACCCATGGGCATAAAACTAAAATCAACACGTCAAACATCATGATTACGGAAGTTTAAATAAGCATAATTCTTTTATTTCATATTTAATTTCCTTTATTTTATATTTAATTGCACTTCTAATTATCGCACTTTTATTTATTGTTATTTAATCGCACTTTTAATTATCGTACTTTTTAATTATCGCAATTTTATTTTATCGCACTTTTATTTATTGCAATTTCATTATCGTTATTTATTTTACGCTTTAAATTAAGTCTTTTATTTTTTTAATATTTTACATTAGGTTTTAACTGCGACTAAAGTTTTAAAATCGACAAACCGGTCATTAAACGGTAAAAACCCCCCTTTATAATAATAATATTACTTATATATATATATATATATATATTTGTATTTTTATAAAAGTAAACTAATATAGCGTTGAGCTTTGTTTAAAAAAGATTCCCTGTGGAACGAACCGGACTTACTAAAAACTACACTACTGTACGATTAGGTACACTGCCTATAAGTGTTGTAGCAAGGTTTAAGTATATCCATTCTCTAAATAAATAAATATCTTGTGTAAAAATGTATCGTATTTAAAAGTATTTCCTGCTAAAATTTAATAACTATTTTATATACCCCTCGCGAAATATCAGCGGGATATTTATAAATACTAATAATCGTTCATTAAACTGGACACGGGAATGGATTAACAGATACTGACCAGGAGGAAGTATGGTGATGTACTGAGCAGGAGATCAAATCCCAGCAAGATCATCAAAGTCTACATAGGCACACAAAGAGCTTTCAGTATCAGCAGGGAAGATAACATTCATGAGAGGGTAGACTACACCGAATTGAGAACTGATAATGCTAAAAATGAACATATATTTCATAGCATTATCCTTCAAGAAAGACAAGCTTTTAGTTGCAATTGTTCTATTTACAAGTGATATTCGTTTAAATAATAAAAGGTGAAGATAAAAGACAGATTCGACGATTTGAAGACCCAAATGACCAAAAAAGCTAAAAAGTACAAAGTACAATCCAAGTGGTTCAATTTATTGATGAGAAACGTCTAAAAATTACAAGAGTACGAGCCGTGAAACACAAAGTACAAGATATTAAATCGTACGAAAGGACGTTCTAAAATCTGGAACGGGGACATAAGCCCACTATCATCGCGCGACGCAACGGACCTAAAATTACAAATTAACTATGCACATTAATATAATATAATATATAATTAATTATGTAAATTATATATATTATATTTATATATTAAATAAATAAACGTCGGCAAGCTAGGATCCAATTTCTGCGTGAGCTGGAATTCGAAGCTCCGCGAGAACAATTCCTCAGCACTCGCGGAGCACACCAGGGCCCAAATCCCACTATAAAAGGGGATGCAAGTCGACGAAATATTTACACCATCTTCAATCTTCCTTCTGTAAACATATATATATATATATATATATATATATATATATATATATATATATATATATATATATATATATATATATATAATTAGAATTTTAATTTTAATTTAAGTTTAATAATAATAAGGTTATTATAGCGGATGTTTTAAGGTTTTGTAAGTCGAAATTCTGTTCGTGTAACACTACGCGATTAATACTCACTGTAAGTTATGTTCAACCTTTTTAAATTAATGTTTCGTAGCTAAGTTATTATTATGTTTATTTAAGCCGAAGTAATCGTGATGTTGGACTAAATATTAAAGACGCGGTTATTGGGCTTTGGACCATAATTGGGGTTTGGACAAAAGACCGACACTTGTGGAAATTGAACTATGGGCTATCAATGGGCTTTATATTTATTTAATTGAATGATAGTTCGTTAATTTAATATAGAGATTTACAATTTGATGTATCTATAAATAACCACATACACTCGATCGGATACGATTGGCGGGATATTTATAAATACTAATAATCGTTCATTAAACCGGACACGCGAATGGATTAATAGATACTGACCAGGAGCAAGTATGGTGATGTACTGACCAGGAGATCAAATCCCAGCAAGATCATCAAAGTCCACATAGGCACACAAAGAGCTTTCAGTATCAGCAGGGAAGATAACATTCAAGAGAGGGTAGACTACACCGAATTGAGAACTGATAATGCTAAAAATGAACATATATTTCATAGCATTATCCTTCAAGAAAGACAAGCTTTTAGTTGCAATTGTTCTATTTACAAGTGATATTCGTTTAAATAATAAAAGGTGAAGATAAAAGACAGATTCGACGATTTGAAGACCCAAATGACCAAAAAAGCTAAAAAGTACAAAGTACAATCCAAGTGGTTCAATTTATTGATGAGAAACGTCTAAAAATTACAAGAGTACAAGCCGTGAAACACAAAGTACAAGATATTAAATCGTACGAAAGGACGTTCTAAAATCTGGAACGGGGACATAAGCCCACTATCATCGCGCGACGTAACGGACCTAAAATTACAAATTAAATATGCACATTAATATAATATAATATATAATTAATTATTTAAATTATATATATTATATTTATATATTAAATAAATAAACGTCGGCAAGCTAGGATCCAATTTCTGCGTGAGCTGGAATTCGAAGCTCCGCGAGAACAATTCCTCAGCACTCGCGGAGCACACCAGGGCCCAAATCCCACTATAAAAGGGGATGCAAGTCGACGAAATATTTACACCATCTTCAATCTTCCTTCTGTAGACATATATATATATATATATATATATATATATATATATATATATATATATATATATATATATATATATATATATATATATATATATATATATATATATATATATATATATATATATATATATATATATATATATATATATATATATATATATATAATTATAATTTTAATTTTAATTTAAGTTTAATAATAATAAGGTTATTATAGCGGATGTTTTAAGGTTTTGTAAGTCGAAATTCTGTTCGTGTAACACTACGCGATTAATACTCACTATAAGTTATGTTCAGCCTTTTTAAATTAATGTTTTGTAGCTAAGTTATTATTATGTTTATTTAAGCCGAAGTAATCGTGATGTTGGACTAAATATTAAAGACGCGGTTATTGGGCTTTGGACCATAATTGGGGTTTGGACAAAAGACAGACACTTGTGGAAATTGGACTATGGGCTATCAATGGGCTTTATATTTATTTAATTGAATAATAGTTCGTTAATTTAATATAGAGATTTACAATTTAATGTATCTATAAATAACCACATACACTCGATCGGATACGATGGGCGGGATATTTATAAATACTAATAATCGTTCATTAAAACGGACACGGGAATGGATTAATAGTCAATGGACTCATTAAAACATGTGTGGATTACATACAAGGAAAATTGGTGTAATTGTTAACAACGTATTAAAACCTTGGGTTACACGCAGTTGATAACCTGGTGTAATTATTAATAAAGTATTATGACCTTGTTACAGTTTAAGTCCCCAATTAGTTGGAATATTTGACTTCGGGTATAAGGGTAATTTGACGAGGACACTCGCACTTTATATTTATGACCGATGGACTATTATGGACAAAAACCAGATGGATGTATCGAATAATCCACGACAAAGGACAATTAATCTTTGGTAATAAATTAAAATCAACACGTTAAACATCATGATTACGGAAGTTTAAATAAGCATAATTCCTTTAATTTATATCTCATCGTACTTTTATTTACCGTCATTTTATTTATCGTCATTTTAATTATCGTACTTTTATTTTATCTCACTTTTATTTATCGTCATTTACTTTACGCTTAAAAATAAGTTATTTTTATATTTAATATTTTGCATTAGGTTTTAACTGTGACTCAAGTTTTAAAATCGACAAACCGGTTATTAAACGATAAAAAGCCCCTTTTATAATAATAATACTACTTATATATATATTTATATACAAATATAGTTTAAAATAAATATAGCGTTAAACTTAGCTGTATCCCTGTGGAACAAATCGGATTTACTAAAAACTACACTACTCTACGATTAGGTACACTGCCTATAAATGTTGTAGCAAGGCTTAGGTATATCGATTCAATTAATAAATAAATAACTTGTGTAAAATTGTAGCGTAGTTAATAGTATTTTGTAGTAAAATATAATCTATTTCGTACTACACCTCACACACATCAAGTATTTTTAGCGCCGCTGCCGGGGACGAAAAGCGAAACACTATAAAAAATATTAGTTTTAATCTATTTTTGTAAAAAAAAATATATAAGTTCAAAAATATAAAAACGTAAAAAAAAAGAAAAATATATTTCTATATTTTTAAGTGTTTAATTTAAAAAGTTTAAATTTTTTTTTCTTTTGTCAAAAAATTAAAACTAATAAGTAATTTTTTTTTATAAGTTGTTATTACATATTATTTTATATAAATTTAAATAAAAAAATATAAAAAAAGGGCTGAACCTGCATATTTTGGCCTGCATCTATCTGAGACTGCGTAATTCCGCACTCGCGGAGCTTTTCTAGCACGTGGCACCGCACTCGCGGAGCTGTCTTACAGATCATACCTGGTACGCTGCATTTATTACGAAATTAGGGTTTTTAATTTATAATTTTTATTAATTAGGGTTTTAATTATTTAATTAGTTTTAATTTTAGTATATATTTTGTAATATTAAGTTTATTTATTATTATTAACTATATAAATTAATACTTTTATAAAATAATAATATAAAAATAATATTTTTTATAAAAATAAGTAATTTTATCAATTTTTTTAAATTGTATATTTTAATCGGTTATTTCGTAATTTGTATATTATTCGTTCGTAATTAGTTTTAAACTTAGTTTTTGCCGTAGAATTTTTATATTTCTAGATTTTTAGGTTTTGCCGTAAAATCCCTTAAGTGCTTTTTCTTTAGATTAAGATTTAGGCGCTTTAGAATTTTACGACGTCACTTATCGCTTTAATATTTAATAAATTTTAGTACCTTTTTAAGTTATTGCCATTTTGGATTTAGAATTCCTTTTAAGCTTTAATACCTTTAGGCGCAACTTTTTAAAATTTAATTTTTAGACTTTTAAGTTTCAACGCTTTACTTTCTTATTTTTATTTTTCGACTGTTTGTTTTTCGACGTTTGTTTTTCGACCTCTTATTTTTCGACGCGCTTTTTCTTTCTCATTTCTACCTCTAGTTTTTTGACGAAAAATTATTTTAAGCGGTTAAATTGATAGACATCCAAATTTTCTGGTTTGTAGTATTAGTTGGATTTGTTACTAGTGAGTTGTGGGCTTCTGATTTAAAGGGTCCTAGCTACCTGCTGCATCTATTGGGTATTCGAAACGTGAGTAAAATCAGAAAAGTCTATTAATTTGATAACTTATATAATTTTTATCTTTATAACTAATAGGATATTCCGTGAATGCACCGAGCAAAACGTTCACCACCTTTCATACGTTCACCACCTGTAACTCGATCAAGACATCTAGCCAATATCGTCGCCGTTGATTTTTCTTTAGAATCATCATCAAGTCGACCAAGTACTCCAATTCAAATTTCCGATAATCCATTTTTTGAACCCGACCTCACAATTGAGAACCCGGAGGATATTCAAGGACAACTCAGAGATCCTGAACCACTAATCATTCCTCCTGAACCACAAATTACTCATCCAGAGATTGTCAAGGAAGAAACCATTAAATTAGAATCCCCTAGTGATTCAGATTCAACAAACTCAATCATGGAAAACCAAGAACCTCTAAGTATGGAAGATCGAATGAGAGCCACACGCACGGGCCAAGGTCATGCCATTACTCAACCAGACATTAATGCGCCAGATTATGAAATCAAAGGACAAATCCTACAAATGGTAACTAATCAATGCCAATTTAGTGGTACGCCAAAAGAAGATCCAAACGAACATATTCGAACCTTTAATAGGATCTGTACTCTATTTAAAATCAGAGAAGTTAAGGATGAACAGATCTATCTCATGTTAATTCCCTGGACTTTAAAAGGAGAAGCCAAAGATTGGTTAGAATCGTTACCTGAAGGGGCGATTGATACATGAGATGTTTTAGTTGAAAAATTTCTTAAAAGATTCTTTCTGGCATCTAAAGCCGTGAGACTTCAAGGAGAAATTGTTACGTTCACACAAAAGCCAAATGATACTCTATATGAGGCGTGGACAAGATTTGAAAAGTTGTTAAGAGGATGTCCTCAACATGGCTTAGACACTTATGAAATAGTACAAATATTCTACCAAGGATGCGACATTACTACACGAAAAGACATCGACATAGCTGCTGGTGGTTCCATTATGAAGAAAACCGCAACTGAAGCTCACAAAATTATTGATAACACTGCATCCCACTCACATGAGTGGCATCAGAAAAAAGATATTCTTCGTTCATCTAAAGCGGCTAGAGCCGATTCTAGCCATGACTTTGATTCCATTTCCGTAAAGTTAGATGCTTTCGAGAGATGAATGGAAAAGATGACTAAAGATATTCACGCAATACGAATTAGTTGTGAGCAGTGTGGAGGACCACATTTGACAAAAGATTGTCTCAGTATTGAACAAACAATGGAACAAAGAAAGAATGTTTCATACATGAACCAAAGGCCTGGAAATAATTATCAAAATAATTATCAACTGCCAAGACCAAACTATAATCAAAATCAGAATTATAACCAAAATGTTCCATACAACAACCAATAAGGTCCTAGGAATCAACAAGTATCTAATAATACTTGCAATCAGTAAAGACCTATTTTTCCAAATAAACCACCACAAACCGATGATAAAAATCCAAATTTAGAAGATATGATGTCGAAGCTAGTTGAATCTCAAACGCAGTTTTTTACATCTCAGAAACAAACTAATGAGCAAAATGCTCAAGCATTTAGAAATCAACAAGTTTCAATCCAAAATCTGGAACAAGAAGTGAGTAACCTAGCCAGGTTAATTGAAGAAAGAAAACCAGGGAGTCTACCTAGCGATACAAATGCTAAACCCCAAAATGAAACAGCTAAAGCCATTACCACAAGAAGTGGTATTACACTCAAACCACCGGAAATACCTGTAATTTTTGATGACTCTATTCCTACTACACAGGCAACACAGCCTAAGCAAGAGAAAGAATCAGAACCGGTAGTTGAAAAGGTTAATGAAGATAATACAGTTAAGGCTAAACCTTATGTAAAACCATATCAACCACCACTCCCATACCCGAGTAAAATGAGAAAAGAAAGACTTGAAGCCGAACAATCCAAATTTTTGGATATGTTTAAACAAATAAATGTCAATCTTCCTTTCATTGATGTGATTTCAGTAATGCCAAGATATGCTAAATTCCTGAAAGATCTAATCACAAATAGAAAGAAAATGGAAGAAATCTCGGCTGTTACAATGAATGCTAATTGTTCTGCAGTGCTGTTGAATAAACTTCCAGAAAAATCTCAGATCCAGGAAGTTTCACAATTCCATGTTTTTTAGCAAGTCTTAGTTCAATAGAAGCATTGGCAGACTTAGGTGCTAGTATAAATTTAATGCCATATTCATTATACGCTAAACTAGACCTCAAAGAATTAAAACCAACACGAATAAGCATACAACTAGCCGATCGATCAGTAAAATATCCTAGAGGGATAATGGAGAACATGCTAGTTAAAGTTGGTACTTTAGTATTTCTAGTAGACTTTGTTATTCTGGACATGGAAGAAGATTCTCGAGTTCCTCTTATTTTAGGAAGACCATTCTTAAACACGGCTAAAGCAATAATAGACGTATTTGGTAAGAAACTGACCCTAAGTATAGAGGACGAGAGTGTTACCTTGTAACACCCCACTTTTCCGTACACGCTTAAAGGTACGCACCTAATCAATTTCACGTCAATAACTTGCTCGTTAGGTGGCTAAGTTAGCTAATATGTTAGTTACGTGTGAATGTGTATATAAATGTATATATATGTATGTAGATGAGTTTGGGTAGTGTTCGGTCTCGTGAGACTTAGATTGAGGTTTAGGCGTGTATTAGAGTGAGCGTTTGGGTTGTATAGTTTTGGAAACCTCGGAATTGTGTTAACTAGTCGAAGGGGCCTGTTGCAGCCCAATGTCGCGCCGTGACAAGTGGGTCCGCGCCGCGGCCCACAAAGCAACTCCAGATCAGAAATCGACTTAAACAGGATGATTTTCCTAGTGCATCGTCGCGCCGCGACGAGTAGTGCCGCGCCGCGGCAGACCTGCAGGTCAGGTTCCGGATTTTATTTAAATTAAAGGATTTTGAGGGGCAAAATAGTAAATGGACGTATAGATCAGATGGGTGCATTAAATCTGGTCCACTAGTTCATTTATTCATTTTCCTTTTTCATTTTCTTTCAATTTCTCTCCCAAAACTCTAACACCCATTTGGATTCAAAGTGAGATTGGGAGAGGAAGGATTGAGGGTTGATCTTTGGAGCAAGTGTTAAAGTTGTTCCTTGTGACTCTAGCTACGTGGTGATAGTCTCGGTAAGTTCTAACTCTAAGTTTCGAGTTTTAATTGATTATGGCTAGGGTTTTGGTTAATAGAAGCTCGTATGACCCATTTGGGAGTAAAATGGGTGATTTTGGGTTAGGTTGTTGTAATGAAACCCTAATGGCCATAATCTAGGATTTTGGTCTTGTAATTGTGAGTTTGAAAGTGTTAATGGTTTTGTAAGCATTAAACACTTGTTAGAATTGAAAGAGTTGTCAATTGGGTCAAGAATGTACTAGTTGACCTAGTTTGGGTAAAATGGGTGTAAATTACCCTAGGTGGATGTCATTTGAGGCTAGTAGACTTTAATGCACTAATGTTGGTAATTAAAGTCGAGTCTTGGCCTTTAAGGGGACGGTTGTGGTGTAGTTGGGTCATTCAATGCGAATTGAGTCATTAAATGCCCAAGTAAATGTAATGTGGTTAATTCCACTAGTTTATGTATTGAATTGGTACTTAATGTAATAGGTACTTGGCTTTGAGTTGGAAGCGAATATTCATCATCCTTGCGTCAAGGTGAGTGGAATAATTATGCGTGAACGTATATAATGTATTTATTTGTGTGGTGTGAATGTGGAAGTGTCGTGGTGTTCAAGACACCACATTCTAGGTAACGAGTAGTATTGTCGCGGTGTTTAAGACGCTACACATTGTGTGATTGACTTGTGGTATTGTCGCGGTGTTTAAGACACCACAAGGTCATGAGAGTGGAAGTGTCGCGGTGTTCAAGACACCACTCATCGTATTGAATGAAGTGTGGATCCGTCGCGGTGTTTAAGACGCCACATTGTTGTAAGGGTGAGTTAGTCGCAGTGTTTAAGACATCACCCGGGGGACTAGTGATTACGCGGTGTGTAAGTAACACTAGTGGATGTTATGAACTCCAACGGACTATCATGTACCGTTCTCTTGTATACTTGGTTAACCATGGTTGTGCGAATTGTGCTTAGCATATTATATTGTGAACTATATGCTATTAGTGTTGCTAGCTTAATGTGGAACGTGGGTAGTAGTTTATGCATGATCGATTGCATGTTGTTGAATTGCTAGCTTGTATGTGGTATTGTGTAATTGTATGCAAGTAAGTAGATTATATATGATCATGTATAATTATTGCATTCACTAAGCGTTAGCTTACCCCTCGCGTTGTTTATCTTTTTAGTTGCAGGTGAGGATAAAGGGAAGGGGATTGTTGGACACTAGATGTCCTTGACGATGTGCTTGTAGGAGCTTTTGGAAGTTGACCACCTTTTGGGTAGTTTAGTCCCAAACCATGCTCGTTGGGTCGTTTGGTTTATAAACTATCATTGTATTCGGTCAAACTTGTATTAACTTAATTAATGGCCTTTGTGCCTTTTGTAAACATTGGAAATGGTTGTACGTTTTAATGGAACTTGTGATTTGGTCTACATATTTAATTGGCGCATAAATGTGTATATATATAAAAAAAAAAAAAATTTTATCGTACGGAGTACGGGTTGGGTTGTTTCAAGTGGTATCAGAGCATGGTCTAAGGGATTTAGGTGACTTGAGATAGGCGCCTAGACTTAGACTTTTGTGTGCGTATTGTGCGGGACTTGTAGGACTTTGGGTCGGACCGGGTCTTGGTTAGCGCATAGGTTTATATGAACTAATCATGCGTTATTGTTTGTATTATATAGCAATCATCAAGCGGAACGGACGTTGTACTAGCAAGTTACGCGACGTGCTCGCGTAGTAATGATTAGCTACCCTTACTACGGGTGCAAATCGTGTCAAACAAGCGATGTACGACGATTGTCGAGCGAGATGGAGTGGTATGGTGTATATGTATATATGTGTCATGTCTTTAGTTTCGTTGTTTAATCTTTTCCGTTTTATAGAATGAAGATGAGAAACGGACACGACACCGATATTGGGGGCACGAGCGAGGACCCCGAGTTCACGGCCAAGGTTGAGGCCATCTTTCAGCGCCAAAAGGCGGAGTTTCGCGAAGATGTTAAGAAGATGTTTCTCGAGACGATTGACGAACAAGTCGTCACTTTGATTAAGGAGCAAATTAAGATTGCTCTTCAAGAAGAAAATGGGGGAAGGCGTGACTTTTTCTTCAAGAACTTTAGGGATGCTCAACCTCCTACCTTTGAGGGTGAACGGGACCCACTCAAGAGTGCCCGGTTTATCTCCGATATGGAGGGGGCTTTTCGTACATGTGAGTGCCCTAACGATAAAAAGACAAGGTATGGTTGTAGCATGCTAAGAGGTGATGCCAAGCTATGGTGGGATGCAAAGATTCAAGTCTATGGCGAAGAACAATGCATGGACTTTTCTTGGGATGAGTTTAAGGTGGAATTTTTCGAAGAATACCGAACTTCGGCTGATCTCACTAGGCTAAAGGACGAGTTACGTTCTTTGAGGCAAGGGTCGATGGACTTGAACACTCTCAAATCCGTGTTTTTGTCTAAAACTCAATTTTGCCCGGAGTATGTCGGGAACGACAAGATGTTAAAGGAAGATTTTTATCGGATCTTGAATGATAGTTACCAAGAGAAGATAAGTGTGAATGTGGTGAAAAGCTTTGACGAATTGTTTAACATGGCCAAGGGTTTCGAGGCGCTTGTGATGAGGAAGGATAGCCTTACCTTGGGCAAGAAAAAGTTTGAAGCTACTAGTCAATCTAATTTTTCTAGCAAGAAGTTTAAGAAAGGCTCCGAGAGTGTGGGGAGTGTGAAGAAAGGTGCTTCGGGGGATTTCCCCTATTCTTGTCATAATTGTGGGCGAAGGGGGCATATGGCCCGTAATTGCACCAAACCATCCTCTACTACAAAATTCACTTGTTACAATTGTGGGAAAGAAGGACACAAGAAGACCGAGTGTCCCGAGTTGGTTAATGATCATGTCAAGCGGTTGGAGAAGGCGGCGGGTACGGGCCGGGGTCGAAATTATTTGATGACTAATGATGAAGCTAAGCAATCGAACGAGGTTGTCTCAGGTACTTTCTTGGTTAACTCTAAACCGGCCAAGATATTATTTGATAGTGGTGCTAATTTGTCTTTTGTGTCGCCTCGATTTGTATCTAAGTTAAATAAACCGCTAGTTAAGTTGAGTCGTCCGGTTGAAGTCGAAATAGCGGATGGCAAGACGGCGCTAGTGGTTGATGTTTGTAAGAATTGTGATGTTGTGTTTGGTACTGAAACCTTTAAAATTGACCTCGTTCCGATGACCTTGGGTGAGTTCGATATTGTTGTTGGTATGGATTGGCTCGATCGTTATAGAGCCGATATTGCATGCCATGATAAGTTCATTCGTGTTAGGACCCCAAGTGGGGGAGAGTTGATTATTCATGGCGATAGACGGAGGAGACTCGTACCATTGTGCACGTATGCAAGGGCACGACGTTTTCTCAAGAGCGGTGCCTTGTTTTATCTTGCTCACGTAGTTGATACTCGTGATGAGCCACCACCTATTCGTAAGATTCCGGTAGTTAATGAGTTTGAAGATGTCTTTCCGGATGAGTTACCGGGTGTTCCGGAGGAAAGACAAGTCGAATTTCGCATCGAGTTGGTTCCGGGGGCTACTCCCATTGCTAAAACCCCTTATCGTTTAGCGCCGACGGAGATGCAAGAATTGCTTAATCAAACCCAAGAGTTGCTTGAGAAGGGTTTCATTCGACCGAGCTCCTCGCCGTGGGGTGCTCCGGTTTTGTTTGTGAAAAAGAAAGATGGAAGCATGCGAATGTGCATCGACTATAGGGAGTTGAATAAAGTGACGATCAAGAATCGTTATCCACTACCTAGGATCGACGATTTGTTTGATCAACTTCAAGGCGCAACGTATTTCTCTAAGATCGACTTACGGTCCGGCTATCACCAAATGCGGGTCCGTGAGGAAGATATTGAGAAAACGGCCTTTCGGACGCGTTACGGGCATTATGAGTTTGTGGTTATGCCTTTTGGTCTCACGAATGCACCGGCGGCATTCATGGATTTAATGAACCGAGTGTGCCAACCTATGTTGGAAAAGTCGGTAATCGTGTTCATTGACGACATACTCGTTTATTCCAAGAGTATGAAGGAACATGAACACCATCTACGTGAAGTGTTGAAGACGTTGCGAAGGGAGAAATTGTATGCTAAGTTCTCCAAATGTGAATTTTGGCTAAGGGAGGTTCAATTCCTTGGTCATATTGTAAATCAAGAAGGTATTATGGTAGACCCGGGGAAGATCGAAACGGTGAAAAGTTGGAGTCGACCGACTACGCCTATGGAAATCCGAAGTTTTCTCGGATTGGCCGGTTATTATCGTCGGTTTATTCAAGACTTTTCTAAGATTGCTTCTTCTTTGACGAAGTTGACGAGGAAAAATGTTAAATTTAATTGGGAAAAAGAACAAGAAGTCGCCTTTCAATTGCTGAAAGAAAAGTTATGTCAAGCTCCGGTGTTGGTGTTACCGGAAGGGATTGAAGACATGGTGGTTTATTGTGATGCTTCGTTGAATGGGCTCAGGTGTGTTCTGATGCAAAGAGGTAAAGTCATCGCTTATGCCTCCCGACAATTAAAAGAACACGAAACTAGATACCCGACTCATGATCTTGAGATGGCGGCGGTAGTGCACGCGTTGAAAATTTGGCGCCATTACTTGTATGGTGTCAAGTGTACGATATATTCGGATCACAAAAATTTGAAACATCTTTTCACTCAACGAGATTTGAATTATCGTCAACGTAGATGGATGGACGTGGTGAAAGATTATGATTGCGTGATACTTTATCATCCGGGTAAGGCGAACGTTGTTGCGGACGCCTTGAGTCGAAAGAGTACACATCCGGCGATAAAGGTAGGATCGTTACGTTTGATTATCACTAATGACTTTCTTGAAAAGATGGGTGAAGATCAAATAGAGGCTTATGTTCACAATAAGCACACGGAACGGATCGTTGGCCAATCGGAGTTCATTACAATGGGCTCGCGTGGCTTGTTGTCCTTTCAAGGAAGGGTATGGGTACCTAAGATGGGGGATTACCGGCGAGTGCTACTTGATGAAGCACATAAGTCCAAATATTCCATTCATCCGGGTGCAACGAAAATGTACTATGATTTGAAGAAAGATTATTGGTGGCCCGGCATGAAACGTGATGTGGTTAAGTATGTTGAACAATGCGTCACGTGCTTGCAAGTCAAAGCCGAGCACCAAAAGCCTTACGGTAAGTTACAACCATTGGAAGTCCCGAAATGGAAATGGGAGCACATTACCATGGACTTTATTACCAAGTTACCGAAGACGGCGCGAACCCAATACGATACGATTTGGGTGATTGTTGATAGATTGACGAAGAGTGCCTTGTTTCTTCCCATTCGGGAAACGATATCATCGGAGACTTTAGCTAAGTTGTTCATAAAGGAGGTGATATCAAGACATGGGGTTCCGGTATCTATTGTTTCGGATCGAGATACTCGCTTTACATCTCGGTTTTGGAACAAGTTTCATGAAGATATGGGTACTCAATTGAAAATGAGCACGGCGTATCATCCTCAAACGGACGGTCAAACCGAGCGTACTAACCAAACGCTAGAGGATATGTTAAGAGCGTGTATTATTGATTTTGGTGGAAGTTGGGACGAGCACCTACCCTTGGTGGAATTCTCATACAATAATAGTTACCACGCTAGTATTGGGATGCCACCATACGAGATGCTCTATGGGCGTAGATGTCGAACTCCCATTTGTTGGGGAGAAGTGGGTCAACGAGAAATCGGAAGTTCCGATTTGGTTTTGGAGACGAATAGTAAAATTGAAATGATTAGGGCTCGACTTAAAGCGGCGCAAGATAGACAAAAGTCTTATGCCGATAAAGGTAGAAGAACGATTGAGTTTCAAGAAGGTGATATGGTGATGCTTAAGGTTTCTCCATGGAAGGGTGTGATTCGGTTTAGGAAGCGAGGAAAGTTAGCTCCTCGGTTTATTGGTCCTTTCAAGGTATTGGCACGTGTTGGTGAGGTTGCTTATCGATTAGAGTTACCCGAAGAACTTGCTGGAATTCATAATACGTTCCATGTTTCCCATCTTCGCAAGTGTCTTGTGGATGACTCGACTTGGGTGCCATTGGATGAGATTACTGTGAATAACAAGTTAGAGTATGCGGAAGAACCGGTTGCAATCCTTGATGAAAAGGTTAAGATGTTGCGGAACAAGGAAGTTAGAACCTTCAAAGTGCAATGGCGACATCGAAAGGGTTCCGAGTTTACATGGGAATCCGAAGAGTTTGCTTTGGTTTATCTTCCGGCTTGTCATGCGGCTTGGATCGCGAGGACGCGCTCCGATCTAAGTGGGGGAGAGTTGTAACACCCCGCTTTTCCGTACACGCTTAAAGGTACGCACCTAATCAATTTCACGTCAATAACTTGCTCGTTAGGTGGCTAAGTTAGCTAATATGTTAGTTACGTGTGAATGTGTATATAAATGTATATATATGTATGTAGATGAGTTTGGGTAGTGTTCGGTCTCGTGAGACTTAGATTGAGGTTTAGGCGTGTATTAGAGTGAGCGTTTGGGTTGTATAGTTTTGGAAACCTCGGAATTGTGTTAACTAGTCGAAGGGGCCTGTTGCAGCCCAATGTCGCGCCGCGACAAGTGGGTCCGTGCCGCGGCCCACAAAGCAACTCCAGATCAGAAATCGACTTAAACAGGATGATTTTCCTAGTGCATCGTCGCGCCGCGACGAGTAGTGCCGCGCCGCGGCAGACCTGCAGGTCAGGTTCCGGATTTTATTTAAATTAAAGGATTTTGAGGGGCAAAATAGTAAATGGACGTATAGATCAGATGGGTGCATTAAATCTGGTCCACTAGTTCATTTATTCATTTTCCTTTTTCATTTTCTTTCAATTTCTCTCCCAAAACTCTAACACCCATTTGGATTCAAAGTGAGATTGGGAGAGGAAGGATTGAGGGTTGATCTTTGGAGCAAGTGTTAAAGTTGTTCCTTGTGACTCTAGCTACGTGGTGATAGTCTCGGTAAGTTCTAACTCTAAGTTTCGAGTTTTAATTGATTATGGCTAGGGTTTTGGTTAATAGAAGCTCGTATGACCCATTTGGGAGTAAAATGGGTGATTTTGGGTTAGGTTGTTGTAATGAAACCCTAATGGCCATAATCTAGGATTTTGGTCTTGTAATTGTGAGTTTGAAAGTGTTAATGGTTTTGTAAGCATTAAACACTTGTTAGAATTGAAAGAGTTGTCAATTGGGTCAAGAATGTACTAGTTGACCTAGTTTGGGTAAAATGGGTGTAAATTACCCTAGGTGGATGTCATTTGAGGCTAGTAGACTTTAATGCACTAATGTTGGTAATTAAAGTCGAGTCTTGGCCTTTAAGGGGACGGTTGTGGTGTAGTTGGGTCATTCAATGCGAATTGAGTCATTAAATGCCCAAGTAAATGTAATGTGGTTAATTCCACTAGTTTATGTATTGAATTGGTACTTAATGTAATAGGTACTTGGCTTTGAGTTGGAAGCGAATATTCATCATCCTTGCGTCAAGGTGAGTGGAATAATTATGCGTGAACGTATATAATGTATTTATTTGTGTGGTGTGAATGTGGAAGTGTCGTGGTGTTCAAGACACCACATTCTAGGTAACGAGTAGTATTGTCGCGGTGTTTAAGACGCTACTCATTGTGTGATTGACTTGTGGTATTGTCGCGGTGTTTAAGACACCACAAGGTCATGAGAGTGGAAGTGTCGCGGTGTTCAAGACATCACTCATCGTATTGAATGAAGTGTGGATCCGTCGCGGTGTTTAAGACGCCACATTGTTGTAAGGGTGAGTTAGTCGCGGTGTTTAAGACATCACCCGGGGGACTAGTGATTACGCGGTGTGTAAGTAACACTAGTGGATGTTATGAACTCCAACGGACTATCATGTACCGTTCTCTTGTATACTTGGTTAACCATGGTTGTGCGAATTGTGCTTAGCATATTATATTGTGAACTATATGCTATTAGTGTTGCTAGCTTAATGTGGAACGTGGGTAGTAGTTTATGCATGATCGATTGCATGTTGTTGAATTGCTAGCTTGTATGTGGTATTGTGTAATTGTATGCAAGTAAGTAGATTATATATGATCATGTATAATTATTGCATTCACTAAGCGTTAGCTTACCCCTCGCGTTGTTTATCTTTTTAGTTGCAGGTGAGGATAAAGGGAAGGGGATTGTTGGACACTACATGTCCTTGACGATGTGCTTGTAGGAGCTTTTGGAAGTTGACCACCTTTTGGGTAGTTTAGTCCCAAACCATGCTCGTTGGGTCGTTTGGTTTATAAACTATCATTGTATTCGGTCAAACTTGTATTAACTTAATTAATGGCCTTTGTGCCTTTTGTAAACATTGGAAATGGTTGTACGTTTTAATGGAACTTGTGATTTGGTCTACATATTTAATCGGCGCATAAATGTGTATATATATAAAAAAAAAAAAAATTTTATCGTACGGAGTACGGGTTGGGTTGTTTCATACCTTTTCTGTTGATAGAGCCATGCAACAACCGCAATCTGCAGATGATACCTGTTATTATGTTCAAACCATGGATTCACAAGAAGAATTGTTACAAGAATTTCCAGAATTACAAGGAACATGAGAATGTTCTTTAAGAGAAGGAACTGAACTAATTGATGAAGCTGAAATGTTAGCTACACTTATGGCTAATGATTACAAACCAACAATAGAAGAACTTCAAGTGCTAAAAGAGGAAGACAGATATCGATACAAATCATCGATAGAAGAACCACCGATATTAGAGCTAAAGCCACTTCCAACCCATTTGGAATACGCTTATTTACATGGTGAATCTGAATTACCTGTAATAATCTCGTCTTCTCTTACGGAAAATGAAAAATCTCAACTCATTTTTGTGCTAAAAGCTCATAAACTAGCTATTGCATGGAAGATTCATGATATTAAAGGCATAAGTCCTTCGTATTGCACACATAAAATCCTTATGGAAGAAGGTCATAAAACATATGTGCAACGCCAACGAAGACTAAATCCTAATATGCAAGATGTTGTTAAGAAAGAAATTATTAAACTTTTCAATGCAGGTTTAACTTATCCAATCTCTGATAGTCCATGGGTAAGCCCAGTTCAATGCGTACCTAAGAAGGGTGGCATGATTGTCATCACAAATGAAAAAGATGAGCTTATTCCTACTAGGACTGTAATAGGATGGCGTGTCTATATTGATTATAGAAAATTAAATGACACCACCAGAAAAGATCACTTTCCCTTACCTTTCATTGATCAAATATTGGAAAGGTTAGCTGGGAACAGTTACTATTGTTTTCTTGACGGTTTCTCTGGATACTTTCAAATTCAAATCGCACCCGAGGACCGAGAGAAAACCACGTTCACGTGCCCTTATGGTACTTTTGCTTATAAACGCATGCCATTTGGACTTTTCAACGCCACTGCAACCTTTCAAAGGTGCATGATGGCAATTTTTCACGACATGATAGAAGAATGTATGGAAGTTTTCATGGATGACTTTTCAGTCTTCGGTGATACTTTTGAAACATGTCCAGTTAATCTTGAACGAATGCTTATTAGATGCGAGCAATCAAATCTAGTTCTTAATTGGGAGAAATGGCATTTCATGGTTAAAGAAGGCATCGTTCTTGGTCATAAAATTTCAAAGGAAGAAATTGAAGTGGATAGAGCTAAAGTAGATATAATTGCTAAACTTCAATATCCCACCAATGTTAGAGGAGTTAGGAGTTTTTTAGGGCATGCAGGTTTTTACCGACGTTTCATAAAAGATTTTTCTAAAATTGCCACTCCTATGAATAAACTCCTTGAAAAAGATGCTCCATTCATCTTTTAAAATGAATGCATCAAATCTTTTAATATTCTTAAAGAAAAACTCACTAATGCACCGATCAAGATAACTCCAAATTGCAATCTAGCAGTTGAACTCATGTGCGATGCAAGTGATTTTGCAATGGGAGCCGTTTTAGGGCAAAAGATTGAAAAACGATTTCAACCTATTTATTACGCTAGTAAGACGTTACAAGGAGCACAAACGAATTACACAACTACTGAAAAAGAACTCCTTGCTATCATCTTTGCTTTTGACAAATTTCGTTCATATCTTGTTCTAGCTAAATCGGTGGTCTATACTGGCCATTCTACTCTTAGATACCTATTTTCGAAACAAGATGCCAAACCACGATTAATCCGTTGGATCTTACTCTTACAAGAGTTCGATATTGAAATCAGAGATAAAAAGGGAGCAGAAAATCTCACAGCTGATCATCTTTCTCGCCTTGAAAATCCCGAATTAGAAGTTCTAAATGAATCAACCATACAAGATAACTTTCCTGATGAATATCTCTTGCAAATTGATTATAGTGAAATTCCATGGTTTACAGACTTTGCAAACTACTTAGTATGTGGATTCCTTGAAAAAGGGTGGTCGTACCAAAAAGGAAAGAAATTCTTTAGTGATATAAAACAGTATTTTTGCGAGGATCCACATTTGTTTAAGAGATGTCCCGATGGAATAATATACCGATGCATATTCGGAGATGAAGCTAGTTAAATATTAAACCATTGTCACACAGGACCAACAGGAGGGCATTATGGGCCTCAAATCACAGCAAAGAAAGTCTACGATGCTGGATTCTATTGGACTTCAATTTTCAAAGACGCGCACCTTCTTTGTAAATCCTGTAATGCATGTCAAAGGGCCGGAAAAATAAGTCAACGTGATGAAATGCCACAAAATGTCATTCAAGTATGTGAAGTATTTGACATTTGGGGTATTGACTTTATGGGTCCATTTCCAAAATCTCATAATAATCTCTACATTCTCGTTGCCATTGATTATGTATCTAAATGGGCGAAAGCACAAGCTCTCCCAACTAACGATGCACGAGTTGTAGTCAACTTCTTAAAACGTCTTTTTGCAAGGTTCGGAACACCGAAAGCTTTAATAAGTGATCGGAGTACTCATTTATGTAATAATCAACTTGAGAAAGTTCTCAAAAGATATGGAGTAACTCATAAAATCTCAACCGCTTATCATCCACAAACAAGTGGACAAGTTGAAAATGCCAACCGAGCTTTAAAACGTATTCTAGAGAAAACCGTAGGATCAAATCCAAAGGAATGGTCCATGAAATTGGAGGATGCACTTTGGGCTTTTAGAACAGCCTACAAAACTCCAATTGGCACCACACCTTTTAAACTCATTTACGAAAAAGCATGTCATCTTCCAGTAGAAATTGAGCACAAAGTATTTTGGGCTTTGAAGACATATAATCTTGATTTACCTGAAGCCGGACGTCTACGATTAAGTCAACTAAACGAATTAGAGGAATTAAGACATGATGCGTATGAAAATTCGTTAATCTATAAAGAAAGAATGAAGAAATGGCATGATAAAAGAATCAAAAGTTTAAAAGAATTTAAGGAAGGAGACCGAGTCCTTCTTTTCAATTCACGATTCAAGCTATTTCCTGGAAAATTAAAATCAAGATGGTCTGGACCATTTATAGTTAAAAGAGTTTTCTCATACGAAACAATAGAATTGATAAATTTAAATGGGATTGAATTTAAAGTTAATGGTCACAGAGTTAAACATTACATAGATAATCTAATGGAAGTTGACAATGAAGTTAATCACAATTTCGATACCACAGCTAACTAAGTATGGGGAGATTCAAATGTTTTAAAGGATAATATAGTGTTGTCTAGAGTTAGATTTTATGTTTTCTTGTAGTTCTCCAAAATATAATCCGAATGGTCTTTCCCTAGCAGACCCTAAAGAACTAGTCTTCTCCCTCCATTCTGAATTTTTATGTTTTTAGGTTTTACGAGATGAAGAATTCCTTTGATTTGAACCATGGTCTACTACTACACGCTATGATTACTAAACATAATAATAACATCTTCCCAAGTGAACTGGTATCATTCATAAGAGGAAAAATGGATGAAGTAAGGAAAGAACTCAGGAAAGATCATCATAAGATAAATTTTGGTAAAGGAAAATCAAAATCAGCAACAAAAAGAAGAGCATGACACCTTGAAAGATGTCATAAAAGCGGAAAATGGTCACACGAAGGGAAATGTTCGAACAATCAGACACATTCCAATACTGAGTTCGTTACTTTTTGCAGAGAAGGACCGTTCATATGTTTAGAAAAAAGTTATTGAAAATTCGAGGTTACGCTTATGTAGCAATGGAAAACTAAATCGAACGACTCTCCTATGAGTTAACTAAAGCAGGTCTCTGAGAATTCTATCTTACAGGTAAGTATGTACAGTTTTTATTTTATTTTTATTTATTGCTTTTAACCTTTTGATAATAAACGCTGCATCGTTCTCTATAAAGTATTAAATTGATATTCAATAAAATTAGGTATAATAAACCGAAATTATTGATATCATACAAAAATTTAATGCATCACTGCGAAATTTACCGTTTATTCATAAGGTATAAATATCTATAATCAATCAATTCAAAATATTTCAGAAATTCGTCAGGAGTAAAACTAGGTAATATAGCCAAAATTACTTTACCCAAAAGAGGGACGTATATTTTTGATAATATTTGATTGATTAAAGTAGGATAAAAGACCAAAAAGATTTTAATTTTATTTTTACCTTGTTTTTAAAAATTAATATATAACTATATTATTTTAAATGTAAAATTATAAAATTAATATATATAAATAATTTTAATATTTATATAAAATTTTATGCATTTTAAATTTAAGTTTGGTGTGAATTTAAAAACAAAAATGTACTTTACTTCATTAAGTTAAAAAAATTGATTTCTAAAATGCGTCGTAAGTTAAACACTAGGTCGTTAAACCGAAATTGCTTTACCCGAGGGCGGGGCGACAAATTTTGTTATCATTATTTTTAATCTTATTGATTTAAAATATACCGAAAAAGGTGTGTGGGGGGGGGGGCTCAGCACTCGTGGAGCTCTAGAGTGGAAAAAGCTCAGCACTCGCGGAGCTCCAAAATTCCAGACCAGGTTAACTGGTCGACAGACCAGTCCCAAACACATCACACACCCATTTTTCTGCGAAAAACCGACGAAAAACACACAAAAACTCACGATTTTTACCCATTTTTCACCAAATCTTCACTAAAATCATGATTGGGAGATTCTTAACACGAAGTTTCTCAAGGAAATCGGTAAATTTCTACACCAAACACTCTTTAATTCGAATTTATAGTGTTCTTGAGCAAAATTATACCTAATTTGATTTTGATGAATTCTAGCTTAGTTATGCTTAAATTGATTGTATATTATGCTTGTATAACTTAGATTGATACTATTTAACAAGATTAGAAGCCTTAAACTTCAAATTTTTAACAATCTAGGGTTTGTGTTCTTGAGCAAATTTGGAGCTTTTTGATATAAACGGGTTATGGCCAAATTTTGTTGTTAGTTCATGCTTAATTAAGTAGTATAACATGTTTAGGTTGCTAAATGATTCAAACTTTGATCCTAAACATGATTTTTGAGCAAGAAAGTGGACTTTTTGAGTCAAAAATGCATGAATTCAATTTAATTGATATGAATGCCATTTGGAACTCGTTTAATTGCTATAATGATTATTTTTGACATGTTTTAGAAAATGAATGATAGGAGAATTGTATACATTTTCATATATGATTATTTGTAATAATGTAGAATTGTTAATATTATGAAAAATGCGCATAAGTTTAATATTGTTCAAACATGTCATTATAATTATTTTGATTTATGATTTTGCTAACACTAATGCATATTTGGATGCACAAAAATTGTGTTTAATGTGTTTTACAGACTGAAAGGGGTGAATCTTCATCCGCGTCCCAGGCTCACAATGCTCCTCTTGAGAATGTAGATGAACAAGAGATTAACGACCAATATAGACAAAATCTCCCAGGAATCAAGTCCAAAAATTTGAAGTCGGATTCTGGGAGTTAAGAATGAAAAATATTGAAGTTGAGGAATACAACAATCGATTTCTGGAGCTAGCTGCTTTATGCCCTAGTATGGTTACTCCTGAGATAAAGAAGATTGAAAAGTATATCATCGGTCTTCCTCCTCAAATTCAGGGGAATGTTATAGCTGCTGGTTAAGAAACCATTGAGGCTACGATGTTGATGACTCAAAATCTGGTTATGGCTGCTAGAAGAAATGCCAAGGAAAAACAAAACGAAGTGAAGACTACTGATAACAAAAGAAAGTTTGAGCCTACTCAAGGTTCAGGTCAGAATTCAAATAAGAAAGTTATCGATAATACAACAGGTGGTTATACTGGTAAACTTCCCTACTGCTCCAGATGTGAAAAACATCACAATAGGAAGTGTAATATTCAATGTGGAAACTGTAAGAAGATGGGTCACCTGAGCAAAAATTGTAGACTTCCTGCTGTTACAACATATACTCTTGCAACTAAAGACAAGCCCTTTGTTCCTACTTGCTATTCTTGTAGTGAAATAGGACATACAAAACCCAATTGTCCTAAGAAGGAGGATATCACTAAGAATGCAGATGCTGGAAAGGCTAAAGGCCGAGCATTCGTCATGACTACTGAAGAAGCTAGGGACGACGATGACGTCATCACTGGTACATTTCTTGTCAATAACTGTTATGCTTCTGTTTTATTCGATACTGGTGCTGATAGAAGTTATGTGTCTACTGAATTTTGTACCTTATTTGACGAGGAACCCCAAACCTTAGACACTAAGTGTTTTGTAGAAATGGCCAGCGGTAAATTTGTAAAAGTTGACCGGATCTACAAGAAATGTAATCTGACTCTAGCCAATAAAACCTTCAAGGTTGACTTATTGCCTGTTGAGCTAGAAAGCTTTGATGTAGTCTTAGGGATGGATTGGTTATCCCCGATGAAAGTGGGTATCCAGTGTTTTGATAAGACAATTAATATTCCTCTCGAAACTGGTGAAATTCTTGTTATCCAAGGAGATAAGAGTGGTTCCAAACTTAATCTTATCTCATGCATCAAAACCTGAAAGTACCTTATGAAAGGATGTCAAGCCATTTTGGCTTACATAAAGGAAGTCAAGCCAGATGAACGGCGTATTGAAGACGTTCATGTTGTTAAAGACTTTCCTGAAGTATTTCCTGATGAACTCCCTGGTCTTCCACCACAAGAAAGGTTGAGTTTCAAATCGATTTGATTCCCGGTGCTGCACCTATTGCAAAGGCACCATACCGGCTAGCTCCATCAGAAATGAAAGAGCTATATATGCAACTACAAGAGCTTCTGGAGAAAGTATTCATTCGTCCTAGCTCATCACCATGGGGAGCACCTATATTGTTCGTCAAAAAGAAATATGGTTCAATGAGGATGTGTATCGACTATCACTAACCAAACAACTTGACCGTCAAGAATCGTTATCCTCTCCCTAGAATCGATGACTTGTTTGATCAGTTACAAGGATCAAGCATCTATTCCAAGATCGACCTGATATCTGGACTTAAAGTTAAGGAATCCGATGTTTCCAAGACTACCTTCCGTACTCGTTACAGACATTATGAATTTTTGGTAATGCCCTTTGGGTTAACTAACGCTCCTGCTGTGTTCTTGGATCTCATGAACCGTGTATGCAAGCCTTATCTCGATAAGTTTGTGATTGTTTTCATCGACGATATTCTCATCTACTCTAAGAGTGAGAAAGAACACGAACAACACCTCCGACAAATTCTGGAGTTATTAAAGAAGGAACAATTGTATGCTAAGTTCTCCAAGTGTGAGTTTTGGTTGAAGACTGTTCAGTTTTTGGGGCATGTAGTTGACAGTAATGGAATACATGTTGACCCTGCGAAGATCTCGGTTATTCAAAACTGGAAAACACCTAAGAACGCCAAACACATTCGTCAGTTCGTAGGACTTGCTGGTTACTATCGGAGATTTATCAAAGATTTCTCCATTCTTGCCAAACCACTCACCAAGTTAACTCATAAGGATAAGAATTTTGAGTGGTCTATTGAACAGGAATCTGCGTTTCAGACCCTGAAAGAAAAGTTGACTACTTCTCCAATCTTATCACTACCCGACGGAACTGAAGACTTCGTAGTCTATTGTGATGCTTCAAACCAAGGTTTTGGGTGTGTGTTAATGCAACGCTAGAAAGTCATTGCATATGCATCCAGATAATTAAAGAAGCATGAGAAGAACTATACTACCCACGACTTGGAACTAGGAGCTGTAGTATTCGCATTAAATATATGGCGACACTATCTTTATGGAATAAAATTCACCATATTCACCGATCATAAGAGTCTCCAGCACATCTTTGATCAAAAGCAACTGAACATAAGACAAAGACGTTGGGTCGAATTACTAAATGACTATAACTGTAAACTCAAGTACCATCCTGCTAAGGCAAATGTTGTTGCTGATGCACTCAGTCGAAAGGATCGAGTCAAGCCTATCCGAGTACGATAATATGATCATTCAAACAAATCTGAAAAACGAGTTTCATGTAGACAATTGACCACCCAAGTTGACTGATGATTCACGAACGTTAAAACTTGTAAAAATGACATGACGATATATATATATATATATATATATATATATATATATATATATATATATATATATATATATATATATACACATATATATATATATATATATATATAACACGATATTATGATAATTAAGTATCTTACAAAGTATATTAACAAAGGGTTATATGCATAAAATGAAACTACTGAATTAAAGAAACTCAAAACGATATATATTACGATTATCGTTATAACAATGTTTTAGTTAAAATAAATACATATGAATTGTATTAAGATATGAATACATTATGTTTAACATGATAAAATAATAATTAATTATATCGTAAAGTGTATTAACAATGAACTACATAAGTAAGATGAGACTACTGACTTAAGGATTTCGAAACAATATATATATGTAACGATTATCATTGTAATAGTATTTTAACATATATATGATATTAAGATATATTCAAACATTATGTTATCATGATAACATAACAATTTAACATCTCATTTAAGTATAATAACAATGAATAAATTACATTTAACAATATCATTAACTTATAGGTTTCAAAACAATACTTACATGTAACGACTAACGATGACTTAACGACTCAGTTAAAATGTATATACATGTAATGTATTAAGATGTATTGTTATACTTTTGAAAGAATTCATGACACATCTCAAAGTACTTCTACTTAATAAAAATGCTTACAATTACATTCTCATTCATTTCCATCAACAATTCTCCTCGTATGCACCCGAATTCGTACTCGTACAATACACAGCTCCTAGATGTACATACTATTGGTATATACACTTCAATGATCAGCTCTTAGTAGCCCTTAATGAGTCATCAAATATGTGGGAACCATTCTTTGTAATCTAGTATGAATTATTTAGCAAGATTACAAAAATATTAGTAATCATTCATGACTTATTTACAAGAAAACAAACTTACACGTCCTTTATATCTAATCCATATATCACGACCTAAAACACATACAAACACCTTCATTCTTCAATTTTTTTCATCTAATTGATCTCTCTCAAGTTCTATCTTCAAGTTCTAAGTGTTCTTCATAAATTCTATAAGTTCTAGTTTCATAAAATCAAGAATACTTCCAAGTTTACAAGATTACTTCCAAGCTTTCTAATCTAATTCAAGTAATCATCCAAGATCAAGAAACCTTTGTTATTTACAGTAGGTTATCTTTCTTATTCAAGGTAATATTTATATTGAAACTTTGATTCGATTTCTATAACTATAAACTATCTTAATTCGAGTAAAAATCTTACTTGAACTTGTTTTCGTGTCATGATTCTACTTCAAGAATTTCAAGCCATCCAAGATCCTTTGAAGCTAGATCATTTCTTATCACTTCCAGTAGGTTTACCTACTAAACTTGAGGTAGTAATGATGTTCATAACATCATTCGATTCATATATATATATATATATATATATATATATATATATATATATATATATATATATATATATATATATATATATATATATATATATATATATATATAACTATCTTATTCGAAGATTTAAACTTGTAATCACTAGAACATAGTTTAGTTAATTCTAAACTTATTCGCAAACAAAGTTAATCCTTCTAAATTGACTTTTAAAATCAACTAAACACATGTTCTATATCTATATGATATTCTAACTTAATGATTTAAAACCTGGAAACACGAAGAACACCATAAAACCGGACATACGCCGTCGTAGTGAAACCAGGGGCTGTTTTGGGTTAGATAATTAAAAACTATGATAAACTTTGAATTAAAAGTTGTTCTTCTGGAAAAATGATTTTTCTTATGTACATGAAACTATATCTAAAAATCATGGTTAAACTCAAAGTGGAAGTATGTTTTTCAAAATGGTCATCAAGACGTCATTTTTCGACTGAAGTGACTACCTCTTACAAAATTGACTTGTAACCTGTATTTCCGACTATAAACTTATACTTTTTCTGTTTAGTTTCATAAATTTCAGTTCATTATGAGACCATAGCAACTTGAATCACTCAAAACGGATTTAAAACGAAGAAGTTATGGGTAAAACAAGATTGGATAATTTTGCTTGTTGTAGCTACGTGAAATTTGTAACAAATCCATACAAATCATAACTTAACTAACTTATATTGTATTATACATGTATTCAAACATATATTATGAAATCTTGGGATACCATAGACACGTATACAATATTTTGACATATCATATCGACCCATCTATATATATTATTTGGGAACAACCATAGACACTCTATATGCAGTAATGATCGAGTTAGCTATACAGGGTTGAGGTTGATTCTAAAATAATATATATACTTTGAGTTGTGATCAAGTCTGAGACTTGTATGCACTGGGTCGTGGATTGATTCGAGATAATATATGTTGATTTATTTCTGTACTACTAACTGTGGACAATTATTGTCGACTACAAATGTTGGACTATCAACTTAACAAACTTAAATCGTTAAAACATAATAAAATATGGTATAATTATATTTCGATCATACTTTGATACATATATACATATTTGTTATAGGTTCGTGAATTGACCAGTTGGCCAAGTGTTATTTTTCGGCGAAGTGATAATCTGTGAACAGAGTTATAGTCCCATTTTTACTATCTAATATTTTGAGATGAGAATACATGCAGTTTTGTAAATGTTTTACAAAATAGACACAAGTATTTGAAATTAAATTCTATGTTGGATTATGAATACCGAATATCACCCTTTTAGCTTGGTAACCTAAGAATTAGGGAACAGACACCCTAATTGATGCGAGTCCTAAAGGTAGATCTACAGGCACTAACTCCCCCCATACTGGAAAATGGTATACTTTAGTACTTCAAGTTATTAATACAGATGGATTTCTATTTTGGGGATATTCTATATGCATTTTGTTAATGTAGGTTCGCATGTTATTGAAAAATGGAAATGGAAATCTTGTGGTCTATTATTACGATTTGATAAATATATAGGTTAAACCTATAACTCACCAAAAATTTTGTTGACTTTTAAGCATGTTTATTCTCAGGTGATTATTAAGAGCTTCCGCTGTTGCATGCTAATTTAAGGACAAGAATTGGAGTCAGCATGCTTGTAATATATTGTTTAAAAACTGCATTCGGAGATTTAAATTGATGTGCAATATTGTTGTAAACCAATATGTAATATTCGTGTGTAAAACGTTATCTTTTAGATTATCATTACTTGATAATCTACGTTATGGTTTTTGAACCTTTATTGACAAAATAAAGGTTATGGTTTGTTTAAATAAAACGAATGCAGTCTTTGAAAAACGTCTCATATAGAGGTCAAACCTCGCAACGAAATAAATTAATATGAAACATTTATAATCGATATGAACGGGACATTTCAATTGTTCATACAGCCGTATTAAAATCACTGATGTACAAAGTGTGAAGAATAAAGATGTGATTCTAGTAAAGTTGATATTCAAGTTCTATATTGCTTGAGGACAAACAACACTCAAGTGTGAGAATATTTGATAATGCTAAAAATGAACATATATTTCATAGCATTATCCTTCAAGAAAGATAAGCTTTTAGTTGCAATTGTTCTATTTATAAGTGATATTCGTTTAAATAATAAAAGGTAAAGACAAAAGACAGATTCGGCGATTTGAGGACGCAAATTGAAATGCCCCGTCCTAATCCATCTGGACGAAGTCTTCAACAGTTGATCCCATTGCAAGGTTCTGACCTCTATATGTCATAAACGACTCCATGTAATATGAGCAAATGCACAGCGGAAGATTTTTTTCATACCTGAGAATAAACATGCTTTCAAGTGTCAACCAAAAGGTTGGTGAGTTCATAAGTTTATCATAAAACAATAAAATTCATCATTTTGATAGACCACAAGATTTAAATCCTGCATGGTACAAATGGGCCCGAATCCTATACCCACCTGTAATGCACATGCGATATCTTTTAAATACAGTACACCTTTATCGTGTACGAAATCATTTTTCATAAATTTTAGTAACCGTACACATATCTCGTGCACAAAAACTAATACACATAACCTGTGTATAAAAATCATTCTCTCGATATATAACATTCACATCATTTGGTGGCAATTATCATGTCCACATAATTCAATGGTGGCAATTATCATGTCCACATAATTCAATGGTGGCAATTATCATGTCCACATAATTCAATGGTGGCAATTATCATGTCCACATAATTCAATAATAATCCGCAGAACTTCTGTCTGCATAATAATTCATTCGAGGAATGTTTTGCTTATGTCTATCTCGTCAAACATTTATAAAAGCATTTCATGTATTCGCAGTTCAAAAATATATTTTAAAAGCATTTAATAAAGCTGTTATAAAAGCAGCGCATGTATTCTCAGTCCCAAAAATGTAAAGAGTAAAAGGGAATCAAATGAACTCACCTAAAGTATTTTGTAGTAAAAATACATATGACAATATTGAACAATGCAGGGTTGGCCTCGGATTCACGAACCTATATCATTTGTATATATATTAAACCATATAATCGTAATTGAACAAGTATATATATATTATTAGAGATTTAACTGTTATTTTAATTAGGTTTTTCATTAACAACCTTATTAATTATATTTATTAATATTTATTATAAAAGTATTAATATAGTTATGTTATGTGTCGTAAATATAGTTTTATATAACTAATTGTTATTTGATAAAATAATATTGATAATAATGATAAATAAAAGTTGTCTTATTTTACAATAATAATAATAATAATAATAATAATAATAATAGTTATTATGATAATAATATTGATAATACAATAATATTAATGTCAAAATAATAATAATGATAGTAATAATAATAATTTTGATAAAAATGATAATTTCTCTAATAATGATAATAATAATAGTAAAAATGATACTTTTAATATAAATAATAGTTTTTAATAAAAAAAATGATACTAATAATAATATTAATGATATTATTAATAATAATTTTAATAATAATATTAATAACAATAATAATAATGATAATAGTAATAATAATAATAAATAGATAAATAACTACCTTAAGGAAGTAGCCCTAAAAATAATGCCCAAGTCCAGGTTTGAACCCACGACGTCCCGCTAACCCGATAATATCCTTAACCATTGAGCTACTAGCTCGATCTTGGTTTAAACTCCATATTTATTTTATTTAACCCATCTTTCCAGCCTTTAACTATATCTTAAAAAAAATTGTCTCCCCCAAGTCTCGAACCCTTGACCTCTGGTTCCCATATCACACGCCTAACCATCACTCTGTTTAATCGTTTCTGATTTAAATCATGGATTAAAACTATATAATCAGATTATCTTTTTGTTTCCTTCTCACATCATAAACACCCTATAATGATTTCACAACATCATCATAATCAATACACATCATTGTTTTATTATCTCACTGCTTCGAATCATTCGTCATCTAAACTAATCGCCATCATTATCATTATTATCATTGAATATCATGTAAATACTATCATCATTTCTATCAATATTGTACATGTATAACATGTTCATTCTCAATTTCACCATCCTTAAATTAGTTGGGTCTCGGCCCATATACAAAAACACAAGCAGCAGCCCAAGAACATAGTATACAATCCAATTAATTGACCCAATAATATAAATGCATCATTTGATATGTAATAAAGAATTAAATCACTTTGTGGTTGTTAAAAGGTGTACGTATCATTAACCTAACCCAATGTTCATCTCGTTATCATCTTCAATACCTTATAATCGTACAGTGAATCATAAGCAAAGAAAAAAAAAGACGCAGCTAAACAGGATCATGTAGCAGGTGTTGGTGATGGAAACCGCTCATAACAGCAGCAAGGGAGGGTGTTGGGTTCGATTGGAAATAAAGACAGAAAACAGAATGCTCAGTAGTAGTAAGCTTATGATTATGATTCGGTTTTGGGGTGTTCGAATATATAAAAAAAATGATGGTAGGGTTGTCTCGATGATTGGATACGTTCAAAAGGCTGCCACAGCAGCAACAATTATGGTAGTTAAATGGTGATCTGGGTGGTGGTTTAAGGCGGTCTTAAGATGGTGTGGTGGTTTGGTGTTGAAGTTTGAGGATGGTGATTGAATAAGAATGGTAATGGTTTTGGTTGATATTCATGCACGTAAAGGTCTATATATATATATATATATATATATATATATATATATATATATATCTATATCTATATCTATATCTATATCTATATCTATATCTATATCTATATCTATATCTATCCTCCTTAATAATTAGAGATAGTGGGTTTTGTTTGGGGTAGGTGTTGATTAATATGTTTAACAGAAAGAAGGAAGAAAAGAAGCACTTTAGTATTACTAGTTTATGTTTGTGTGTTTGTGTGGATAGAAGCAAATTAGGTGGGAATCACTCTTGGTTTGTGTTGGTCGACATAAAAAAAAAAATAGAAAGTGGAGCAAGTTGACAAGTTGGTGTGTAAAAGTTGTGGGATCCATTGATGGAACTCAAAACAGAAAAAGGAAACCTAAATAGGATTAATGCGTATATATATATATATATATATATATATATATATATATATGTATATATATATATATGTATATATGTATATATATATATATGTATATATATATATATATATGTATATATATATATATATATGTATATATATATATATATGAATATATATATATATATATGTATGTATATATATATATATATATATATATATATATATATATATATATATTACAAGTGTTAGTGGATATATAAAATAAAAAAAAATTAATTAATTCAAATTCAATCAATCACAGCACTCTTAAATCAACCTACACAATTTACGGATAATGAAGTGAAACGGGTGGGTTCCTTTTTAACATAAAGCAGAATATTTAAATATAACGCACAGTAATATCTATTTTCTATTGTATTATTAACTCCTAATATCCACATGTATGAAAATGAAATGAATCGGAATAACAGTGAAGCAGCCTTGCAATTTGGAAACATTCTATCGACACATTATATAATATAATTAATCCTATTTATTAAAGGCACAATTAATTAAGGGTGTTATAGAGTCACAATTAATGGATGACAAGTTTAAACCATACTTAGACAAAAGTTATATCTCGATCAAATTAACAAGTGGGACTAAAACATTGATATTTAAATCAGTTGGCTTGAAAGGTCCTTAATTCATTACTACTAGTCTTTTAAGAGCTCGTCAAATTTGCGAGTCTACTTTGATAACAAATATATATATACGAGGTTTTAAAATGTAATGTACAATATTGATAATTTAAAATAAACGCTAATCATTTTAATTAACGTATTTCAAGTTATATATATCAACATATATCTATATATATTTATATATATATATATATATATATATATATATATATATATATATATATATATATATATATATATATATATATATATATATATATATATATATATATATATATATATATATATATATATATATATATATATCTATTTAAAAAAAATTGTTCGTGAATCGTAAGGAATAGTCAAAGGTTAAATGGTTTCATGAAATAGTTTAAAATTTTTGAGATTCAACATTATAAACTTTGCTTATCGTGTCGAAAAACATATAAAAATCAAGTTTAAATTTGGTCGAAAATTTCCGGATCATCACAGTACCTACCCGTTAAAGAAATTTCGTCCCAAAATTTGAGTGAGGTCGTCATAGTTAACCATAAAAATGTTTTCATGACGAATATGAGTTGATAATTAGAGTTTTATCAATATTGAGTAATATTAATAAAGTAATTCGATTTACTCGAAACGTACGAGCGAAGCTATCACTAAAGATTGAGATAGAGATTTAACTTTTGACGTAGTTACGGTTGAATTTAGAAATTAAGGTACGTCTTGACTTTTGACGTTGTCTTGGTTGAATTCTGGAATTCAAGGGATTTAAAAGAAAATCTTTGAAATCTAAAAGATTTGATTATTCGGTGAATAAAGGAATTAAGATCTCTATAATTAAATACGGTGATCTGCCTCGATTACTCTTTCTGATATTTCCATTATAAATTAAGCTTTTCCGTTTCATTATTCTCACCATTCCTATACTTTCTTTCTTAGTTCATATATCCAAAAGATTATGAAAATGCTTAATCCCGTTCTAATCCTTGATATTTTTCTAATTATCATTTCTGTCATCTTTCTTTTCAATCTTCCACCTGAAGAATCTATTACTTCTACTATTACCTTGGGGTGATACTATTCTTAATTCTACCGTGTCTTCATATTGCTATTCGTATTAGTATCCACGGTTTGTAATTTCGGTGTTGTCATTGGGTTTTATATTTTTCCTTATATACCGAGCTCTTTTCCTTTTTATTCTCTTCTCGACTCTAAATACAACAAGTAATGGTCCAGAATTCGTAGGTATGGTGTTTCGAATGAACATGGCTAATGTTCTAAGAAAGAGATTGTAATAGCACAATCTTGATTTGTCAAATTACCAGAATATTCGAGAAAGTTAGAACTATCAAGAATAAATTTTCTTGATATGTTTAGAAGTTAATCAGAATGAAAGAGTTATGTAACATGACACATAATGACGTTATAATATGTGAATCATCATGTTCCATTTAGAAACTCAGCATGACTTACGGTAATATAATCACGTTGGCCAAGCACCATTATATTTTACTAACTCATGCTTCAATTCCCAACACTTCTCCACAATTCATTCATAATTTATACTTAGATTTTACAGAAGTTTCCAATATAATAAAATACAGAAAACATGAAGAGGTAGATAATTTCGGACAAGAATATTTATGAAAATAACCTCAGAAATATCGAAGATATTTATGATGATATTTTGGGAATTTCTAAGTTCGAAGGTTTATGAAGAAAAATTTTCTGCAAGATTTTAACATGACTTCAGAGCAAGATATACGCTGAAGACTTCATTGGATACAGAATTACCTGGATTCTTTGAATATAGGGTATGATCCTTGTATTTGTCCTTGGTCTCCTTCATGATTAGCTCAATCCTTTTTTCAGTAACAAATTTTTAAATCGAGCGTTCCCAACACTCCATTCTTTATCATCAAACTCTTGGCCATTCAGGCCATCTACAATTTTCCTATTTCGTCTGCATTTAATGCAGCCATATCTGAATCGTAGGTTATCCATCCGAGGTGGTTTCAAGAAAATTGCGTTTTTTAGATAACTAAACGCTGATGGTAATATGGTGGAATATAAAAGGTCCCTCGGTAACAATAAAGAGCACGCATATATATCAAAGTTATAATAAGGTTGTTTCGAACAAAAAATCGAAGTTGACTTGCTGGAGCTGTGACAAAATTGGCTATTTTGAAGAAGGACTGCAAAGTTATTTTGGGTAATAATAACACTAAAGGAATTAACACAGCTACGTGTTAAACGTTTACTCAGTTTTCGAGAGTTTTTAGGTGCATAACTATATGCATAAATCTTTCCTTCCGTAGATGAAATGCGGTTGGTTCATCCTCTCGATTGAAGTGTTTTTAAGAATTATGAAATGTTTGAACGCAGATTGGAATCGTCAAGATACAAATGAGGTTTAAGATGAAATCAAGTGGCAAACTTGAAGAGTTGTTTAGTTTCATATGTTATAATCAATATTTTAATTCATTTTAATTGTCCAATATTATTAGTCCTCAGTCGATAGTCCACAGTTGACAGTCCAATAATTCATATATAGTTTAATATATAATATTCGAATTAATTAATACATATCGTGACCCGTGTACATGTCTCAGACACGATCACAACTCAAACTATATATATTATTTGAGAATCAACCTCAACCCTGTATAGCGGACTCGATCATTACAGCATATAGAGTGTCTATGGTTTTTCCAAATAACATATATAGATGCGTTGATATGATATGTCAAAACCTTGTATATGTGTCCTGATATTTAAATGCGTAAAATAAATAACAGAAATTAAATGACGATAAATAAAGTGCGTAAAGTAAATAACAGAAATTAAATGACGATAAATAAAATTGCGAGAATTAAAATTGCGATAAAATAATTTGCGATAATTAAATGTACAATAAGGAATTAAAGTTAGCTAGGAACAGTTAGCTAGGATTTTGTTAGCGTGGATTCTTAACAAAATTTCTCATAGTTAATTTATTTGTTTCTAACAAATTTTATTTTGTCCAATGTTTTCTTCATTATGCCACTTGTCGAATTCTAATAGGTCAAAATCCAAATATGAAATTGAATGAAAATGGTTATTCTGTGATGAACGGATACGTATATCGGTGGATATAAGTAGGATAGTAAATGACTGTTGAATCAGATTCGAAGAATGTACAGTGTAACTTATTAATGTGAAATCTAAATATTCCTCGGGTATTACCTACCCGCTAAAATATTTTCACAATTAACAGTTTGTACAAAAGAATTTTTAATTACAACCTTTATGAAAACATATATACATATATATTTTCTTCAGATGTAATCATGAATTTTAATGAGTCAATATGATATTAAACTCATTTGATTTACCGTTAGAACGAGAATATATAATCTCTAAAACATTAAAGATTACATAATTGCCTTGTCGAACGAAGGTAATTGACGTACAACATCATGTAGAATGATGATTATACTCGAGGTACAGAATGAGATGTTGAGGCATGGATTGTTGATGGTATTGGTGCTGTTACTGATGGTACTGTTGGTGCCGGTGATGTTGTTGAAGCTGGTAAGTTTTGCACCATATTTTCCAAAACTATTACTCGAGCGCGAAGTTCGTTGACTTCTTCTATTATTCCAGGATGATTGTCGGTCAGAACGAGCGGATGAATAAGGTTTATAATTTGAGATAGTATATAATCGTGGCGAGATATTTAGGAAATGAGGGTGAAAATGGTGTCGCGGATAGGTTCGCCGGTAAGTGCTTCAGGTTCTTCACCAAGAGGTGAATTCGGTTAACGGAAAGGATCACCTTCTTCTTGTCTCCAATGATTAAGTAGACTACGAACCCATCAGATGAATTGGTTGATTCATTCTGGTGACACTGCTTTCTGAGCTTAGGAGAAATTCCATATCGGAATAGCGGTCGGAATTCGAAGAATTCGAACTGGTTGAGGGATTCATCTCGTACGATCAGATGAAGGATTTTCAATAAGAAATAGATTATAGGATGTAGATTAGTACCCTGCAATACATAATTTACATATGCATATATAATACTAAAATCTCATAGGTTACGAAGGAATTTACGGAAGCTGTCAGGTAAAAGTAACAATAACAGATACGCTAAGATATGAATTTATCTATACACTGTCTATGCAATAGAGGCAGTAGGACGTGCCTAGATTTTAAGGATGATAAGCAAATAATTTTTGACACTAAATGATAAGAAAAACTTTTGACATGCAGACACGGTCGAAGTCCAGACTCACTAATGCATCCTAACAACTATCAGTTAGACACACTAATGCAAAACCTGGTTCGCTAAGACCACCGCTCTGATACCAACTGAAATGCCCCGTCCTAATCCATCTGGACGAAGTCTTCAACAGTTGATCCCATTGCAAGGTTCTGACCTCTATATGCCATAAACGACTCCATGTAATATGAGCAAATGCACAGCGGAAGATTTTTTTCATACCTGAGAATAAACATGCTTTCAAGTATCAACCAAAAGGTTGGTGAGTTCATAAGTTTATCATAAAACAATAAAATTCATCATTTTGATAGACCACAAGATTTAAATCCTGCATGGTACAAATGGGCCCGAATCCTATACCCACCTGTAATGCACATGCGATATCTTTTAAATACAGTACACCTTTATCGTGTACGAAATCATTTTTCATAAATTTTAGTAACCGTACACATATCTCGTGCACAAAAACTAATACACATAACCTGTGTATAAAAATCATTCTCTCGATATATAACATTCACATCATTTGGTGGCAATTATCATGTCCACATAATTCAATGGTGGCAATTATCATGTCCACATAATTCAATGGTGGCAATTATCATGTCCACATAATTCAATGGTGGCAATTATCATGTCCACATAATTCAATAATAATCCGCAGAACTTCTGTCTGCATAATAATTCATTCGAGGAATGTTTTGCTTATGTCTATCTCGTCAAACATTTATAAAAGCATTTCATGTATTCGCAGTTCAAAAATATATTTTAAAAGCATTTAATAAAGCAGTTATAAAAGTAGCGCATGTATTCTCAGTCCCAAAAATGTAAAGAGTAAAAGGGAATCAAATGAAGTCACCTAAAGTATTTTGTAGTAAAAATACATATGACAATATTGAACAATGCAGGGTTGGCCTCGGATTCACGAACCTATATCATTTGTGTATATATATTAAACCATATAATTGTAATTGAACAAGTATATATATATTATTAGAGATTTAACTGTTATTTTAATTAGCTTTTTCATTAACAACCTTATTAATTATATTTATTAATATTTATTATAAAAGTATTAATATAGTTATGTTATGTGTCGTAAATATAGTTTTATATAACTAATTGTTATTTGATAAAATAATATTGATAATAATGATAAATAAAAGTTGTCTTATTTTACAATAATAATAATAATAATAATAATAATAATAGTTATTATGATAATAATATTGATAATACAATAATATTAATGTCAAAATAATAATAATGATAGTAATAATAATAATTTTGATAAAAATGATAATTTCTCTAATAATGATAATAATAATAGTAAAAATGATACTTTTAATATAAATAATAGTTTTTAATAAAAAAAATGATACTAATAATAATATTAATGATATTATTAATAATAATTTTAATAATAATATTAATAACAATAATAATAATGATAATAGTAATAATAATAATAAATAGATAAATAACTACCTTAAGGAAGTAGCCCTAAAAATAATGCCCAAGTCCAGGTTTGAACCCGCAACGTCCCGCTAACCCGATAATATCCTTAACCATTGAGCTACTAGCTCGATCTTGGTTTAAACTCCATATTTATTTTATTTAACCCATCTTTCCAGCCTTTAACTATATCTTAAAAAAATTTGTCGCCCCCAAGTCTAGAACCCTTGACCTCTGGTTCCCATATCACACGCCTAACCATCACTCTATTTAATCGTTTCTGATTTAAATCATGGATTAAAACTATATAATCAGATTATCTTTTTGTTTCCTTCTCACATCATAAACACCTTATAATGATTTCACAACATCATCATAATCAATACACATCATTGTTTTATTATCTCACTGCTTCGAATCATTCGTCATCTAAACTAATCGCCATCATTATCATTATTATCATTGAATATCATGTAAATACTATCATCATTTCTATCAATATTGTACATGTATAACATGTTCATTCTCAATTTCACCATCCTTAAATTAGTTGGGTCTCGACCCATATAGAAAAACACAAGCAGCAGCCCAAGAACATAGTATACAATCCAATTAACTGACCCAATAATATAAATGCATGGTTTGATATGTAATAAAGAATTAAATCACTTTGTGGTTGTTAAAAGGTGTACGTATCATTAACCTAACCTCATGTTCATATCGTCATCATCTTCAATACCTTATAATTGTACAGTGAATCATAAGCAAAGAAAAAAAAAAGACGCAGCTAAACAGGATCAAGTAGCAGGTGTCGGTGATGGAAACCGCTCATAACAGCAGCAAGGGAGGGTGTTGGGTTCGATTGGAAATAAAGATAGAAAACAGAATGCTCAGTAGTAGTAAGCTTATGATTATGATTCGGTTTTGGGGTGTTCGAATATATAAAAAAAAAATGATGGTAGGGTGGTCTCGATGATTGGATACGTTCAAAAGGCTGCCACAGCAGCAACAATTATGGTAGTTAAATGGTGATCTGGGTGGTGGTTTAAGGCGGTCTTAAGATGGTGTGGTGGTTTGGTGTTGAAGTTTAAGGATGGTGATTGAATAAGAATGGTAATGGTTTTGGTTGATATTCATGCACGTAAAGGTATATATATATATATATATATATATATATCTATATCTATATCTATATCTATATCTATATCTATATCTATATCTATATCTATATCTATATCTATCCTCCTTAATAATTAGAGATAGTGGGTTTTGTTTGGGGTAGGTGTTGATTAATATGTTTAACAGAAAGAAGGAAGAAAAGAAGCACTTTAATATTACTAGTTTATGTTTGTGTGTTTGTGTGGATAGAAGCAAATTAGGTGGGAATCACTCTTGGTTTGTGTTGGTCGACATAAAAAAAAAAAAAAAAATAGAAAGTGGAGCAAGTTGACAAGTTGGTGTGTAAAAGTTGTGGGATCCATTGATGGAACTCAAAACAGAAAAAGGAAACCTAAATAGGATTAATGCGTATATATATATATATATATATATATATATATATATATATATATATATATATATATATTACAAGTGTTAGTGGATATATAAAATAAAAAAATTAATTAATTCAAATTCAATCAATCACAGCACTCTTAAATCAACCTACACAATTTACGGATAATGAAGTGAAACGGGTGGGTTCCTTTTTAACATAAAGCAGAATATTTAAATATAATGCACAGTAATATCTATTTTCTATTGTATTATTAACTCCTAATATCCACATGTATGAAAATGAAATGAATCGGAATAACAGTGAAGCAGCCTTGCAATTTGGAAACATTCTATCGACACATTATATAATATAATTAATCCTATTTATTAAAGGCACAATTAATTAAGGGTGTTATAGAGTCACAATTAATGGATGACAAGTTTAAACCATACTTAGACAAAAGTTATATCTCGATCAAATTAACAAGTCGGACTAAAACATTGATATTTAAATCAGTTGGCTTGAAAGCTCCTTAATTCATTACTACTAGTCTTTAAAGAGCTCGTCAAATTTGCGAGTCTACTTTGATAACAAATATATATATATACGAGGTTTTAAAATGTAATGTACAATATTGCTAATTTAAAATAAACGCTAATCATTTTAATTAATGTATTTCAAGTTATATATATCAACATATATCTATATATATTTATATATATATATATACGTATCTATTTAAAAAAAAATTGTTCGTGAATCGTAAGGAATAGTCAAAGGTTAAATGGTTTCATGAAATAGTTTAAAATTTTTGAGATTCAACATTATAGACTTTGCTTATCGTGTCGAAAAACATATAAAAATCAAGTTTAAATTTGGTCGAAAATTTCCGGGTCATCACACAAATGACCAAAAAAGCTAAAAAGTATAAAGTAATCCAAGTGGTTCAATTTATTGATGAGAAACGTCTAAAAATTACAAGAGTACGAGCCGTGAAACACAAAGTACAATATATTAAATCGTACGAAAGGACGTTCGAAAATCCGGAACCGGGACATAAGCCCCACTATCATCGCGCGACGCAACGGACCTAAAATTACAAATTAACTATTTACATAAATATAATATAATATATAATTAATTATGTAAATTATAGAGCTAGGATCTAATTTCTGCGTGAGCTGGAATTCAAAGCTCCGCACTCGCAGAGCTGTGAGGAACAAATCCTCAGCACTCGCGGAGCACACCAGGGCCCAAATCCCACTATAAAAGGTGACGCAATTCGACGAAATATTTACACCATCTTCAATCTTCCTTCCGTAAACATATATATATTTATAATTATAATTTTAATTTTAATTTAAGTTTATTAATAATAAGGTTATTATAGCGAATGTTTTAAGGTTTTGTAAGTCGAAATTCTGTCCGTGTAACACTACGCGATTAATACTCACTGTAAGTTATGTTCAACCTTTTTAAATTAATGTCTCGTCGCTAAGTTATTATTATGTTTATTTAAGCCGAAGTAATCATGATGTTGGACTAAATATTAAAGACGGGGTTATTGGGCTTTGGACCATAATTGGGGTTTGCACAAAAGTCCGACAGTTGTGGAAATTGGACTATGGACTATTAATGGGCTTTATATTTGTTTAACTGAATGATAGTTCGTTAATTTAATATAGAGATTTACAATTTGACGTATCTATAAATAACCACATACACTCGATCGGATACGATGGGCGGGATATTTATAAATACTAATAATCGTTCATTTAACCGGACACGGGAATGGATTAATAGTCAATGGACTCATTAAAACAGGGGTGTATTACATACAAGGAAAATTGGTGTAATTGTTAACAACGTATTAAAACCTTGGGTTACACGCAGTCGATAACCTGGTGTAATCATTAATAAAGTATTAAGACCTTGTTACAGTTTAAGTCCCCAATTAGTTGGAATATTTGACTTCGGGTATAAGGGTAATTTGACGAGGACACTCGCACTTTATATTTATGACCGATGGACTATTATGGACAAAAACCCGATGGATGTATCGAATAATCCAGGACAAAGGACAATTAATCCTTGGTAATAAATTAAAATCAACACGTCAAACATCATGATTACGGAAGTTTAAATAAGCATAATTCCTTTAATTTATATCTCATCGTACTTTTATTTACCGTCATTTTATTTATCGTCATTTTAATTATCGTACTTTTATTTTATCGCACTTTTATTTATCGTCATTTACTTTACGCTTTAAAATAAGTTATTTTTATATTTAATATTTTGCATTAGGTTTTAACTGTGACTCAAGTTTTAAAATCGACAAACCGGTCATTAAATGGTAAAAACCCCATTTTATAATAATAATACTACCTATATATATATATTTATATACAAATATAGTTTAAAATAAATATAGCGTTAAACTTAGCTGTATCCCTGTGGAACGAACCGGACTTACTAAAAACTACACTACTCTACGATTAGATACACTGCCTATAAGTGTTGTATCAAGGTTTAGGTATATCCATTCAATAAATAAATAAATAACTTGTGTAAAATTGTAGCGTATTTAATAGTATTTCGTAGTAAAATATAATCTATTTCGTACTACACCTTGTACACATCAATAACCTTCGAATTCAGTGAATGGATGGAGATATTGGAATGCTTCATTGGTAAGGCTAAAAGTGGTATTAAAGATACATTGAAGCCTGAAATCCAAGAGCTCTTCAACAAAGCAACAAAATTTGGGAATGCACCAGTAGTAAACGTAGAAGAAGTACTTTCTCAAAAGCCTAAAGGAAAGAAATCTACTGGTGAAGGCCCACACAGAAGAGATCCCATCATTTTACCTCCTCATGTTCCAGTTTATGACCCTGCTGAGCTGCCTTACTTGTTTCCTGAAGCCTAGGCTGCCTGGAAAGTGAAAGAAGAAGAGCTATCTGGTGATGAACTAGAAAAAGATAAAGATAGAGACAGATAGCCTTCTAGTGCTCAAATTGTATCTTTTGTTACTTCATTTTTCATTATGATGTTTTTTAATTACTATATATACTCTGTTGTAATGAAAATGAAATGAGTTTATCTTCAAAATCATATCAAGTTATAAGATATAGAAAACTCAGCAAAAGATCCCAAAAACAAACTTAAAAGGGACAAATTTACTGTCTATTTTTCATTAGGTTCCTCAGTGTTGGCTTTATTGTTTTCTCTAAATGTCATAAGTTTTGTCATCATCAAATAGGGGGAGATTGTTGAGTCCCCAAAATAATTAAGGATTTAATTATGACAAAACTGCAATTTATTTTCACTAAAATGTTATGTGCATCCAGCACAAGTTTGTTTATGTATAGACAACAAATATTGTTATGTCAAGTGTTTAGTATGCTGCCTAGTCTACCAACACAAGGTAGAGCGTACTCTTTGAATCAACACAGGATGAGTACCCAGCATTTCAAGAATATCAAGTGACTCAGCATAAGAAGAACCAGTAAACCTGGTAAGCAGCATACAACACAAGACAGCCATGCTCCACGAGCACGGTGGTTTCCTGAATGGTCTACATCAATTGTACTATTCAACAGAAGTGAAAGACAAAGTTGAACAGGAAAGGACACACGTTGGTGGCTGAAAAGTGACCTTACAAGACCAAGTGGGAATGCAGAAGTTTAACGCATGTGCAGACATGTGCTATACTTTGTCAATGCCTAGGGAACACAACATTCTATTTGTTTAAACGAATAGTGGTGCCAAACCAAATGAAACAACCCAACCCGTAACCAACACGACGAATTTTTTTGTTGTAATAAAACATATACGCGCCATTCAAAAGGTGTAACCCATTCAATACAACCCTTTAAAACATACAACAAGTTTAATGTTTACAAACGACACAAGGCCCTTAAAAATGTAATACAAGTTCGACCCATTCAAAATGATAGTTTTAATCCAAACGACACTTGAGCATGGTTTGGGGCTAAACTACCCAAAACTCTAGGTCGACTTCCAAAATGCTCCAACAAGCAACCAACAAAGGGTAACTAGTGCCCAATAACCCCCTTCCCGTTCTCCGCACCTGCATCTAAAAAGATAAACAACGAGAGGGGTAAGCTAATGCTTAGTGAATGCAATAATTTTACACATACATATATAACCTACTTACATGCAATCACTTACAAAAAATACCGCATACACGCTAGCAATATAGTTAGCATACCGTCGCAAAGTATAAAGCTAAAAACTCCAACACACAAGCTTGCACAACAATAGCATATAACTCGGACAATATAATATGCTATGCTACAGCACATAATCATGGTTAACCAATCGTACAAAATGGAACGGTCCTCGCGAATGAACCGATAGCCACGCAGACGCCACTAGTATGCATCACTAGTCCCTTGGGTGGTATCGCATACCTGAACGTAAAACCCACCCATCACGTGAAATGTGGTATCTCATACCCGAACTTAAAACCCACACTTCACTCCCGCACACACATATGATGATGAGGTATCGCGTACCCAAACTTTAAACCCTCATCCCATGCCAACATGATGTGGTATCGCGTACCCAAACTTAAAACCCACATCGCATTTCGCACAAGTAAATACATTACATACACACATGTATAATTATTCCACTTACCTTATCGCCTTTGGTGAACTAAAAATCAAGCTCCCAACCTTCAATGTAATGCACCTATCACATTATGCATTTAATTAACATACAAACTAGTGGAATTAACCACCAACACTTAACTCTTGAGCATTTAATGACCCAAACGCATTAAATGACTCACCTACACCAAAACTGCCCATTAATGGCCATGACTCATCATAAACCACTAAGAGTTAGTGATTAGAGTCTACTAACACCAACTAACACAACTTATAGGCAATTCATACACACCTCACCCAACTAGGTCAATAATCACCCATGTAACCCATTTTAAGTACTTATACATACAACTTTGGTCAAACTTAACCCATTAACAATCTTCCATCATTTTATAAGTGTTTTAGTGACTAACAACTCAATTAACACTTACAAATCTCACTTTACATGACCAAACCCTAGATCAACACCATTTGGGTTTCCTTGCTTTAAGTTAATCCAATTTCACCCATTAAACCCCCAAATGGGTCTTACAAGTTTCAAATGACCAAACTCTAGCCATAAATTAACTAAAACTCAAAACACGGAGTTAAGACTTACCAATACTATCTACTTGTAGCTAAGAATGAGGAGAACAACTTTACTTCTTGCTCCAAAGATCAAATCTCAAGTCTTCACTCTCAAATCTCACTTTGAATTCAATTGGGTTTTATGTTTTGAGAGGAAATAGAGAAAGAAAATGGAAAAGAAATGAATAAGAATGGATAAGTGGTTGAGATTTATTGTCCCAATCAGATCTACACGTGAAAAGACAAAATTACCCTCGAACTACTCATTTTAAAAACTAAATTCGGAACCAGCTGCACAGGAAGGTCGCGGCACCTCCTTTCCCGCGGCGCGACAAACAACATGAAATTCAGGCTATCTTGATCGACTCCTGATTCTGATCTGTGTGTAAAGTCGCGGCGCGACACCACCCACCGTGGCGCGACATTAGGCGTGGCCTGACCAGTTTCTTGATAACAAAACTAACTATTGATTTCGCGATTCGTACACCCCAATCTTACTTCATATATGCAACTAGACTTCACAATGAAGTCTTACACGACTTATTACACCCTTAAGCCATGCGCACACTCATACACGTATACGTTCTCAAGTGTATATATATATATATATATATATATATATATATATATATATATATATATATCACGTACGCACCGAATTAACACTTTTAAAACATTTAAACACATATACAAATGAACAATAAATGTTCTAATGATTAAATATGTACCTTTAGACATGTACAGAAAACGGGATGTTAAAACTCTCCCCTACTTGAATAGGAGCGCGTCCTCGCGATCCAAGCCGCATGACAAGCCGGAAGATAAACCAAAACAAACTCTTCGGACTCCCACGTAAACTCGGAACCCTTTTGATGTCACCATTGCACCTTGTAAGTTCTAACTACTTTGTTACGTAATAATTTAAGCTTTTCATCAAGTATGGCTATAGGTTCTTCAACGTACTCTAGCTTGTTGTTCAAGGTAATCTCATCTAATAGCACCCAAGTCGAGTCATCCGCAAGACACTTACGGAGATGGGAAACATGAAACATGTTATGGATTCCCTCAAGCTCTTCGGGAAACTCTAGTCTATAAGCAACCTCACCAACACGAGCCAAAACCTTGAAAGGACCAATGAACCGAGGGGATAACTTTCCTCGTTTTCGAAAACGAATAACACCCTTCCATGGAGAAACTTTAGGCATCACCATGTCACCATCTTGAAACTCGATCGGTCGCCTTCCTTTATCGGCATAAGATTTTTGCCTATCTTGCGCCACCTTAAGTCGAGCCCGAATCATCTCAATCTTACTATTCGTCTCTAAAATCAAATCGGTACTCCCGATTTCTCGTTGACCCACTTCACCCCAATAAATAGGAGTTCGACACCTACTCCCATAAAGCCTCTAATAAGGTGGCATCCCAATACTAGTATGGTAACTATTATTGTACGAGAATTCCACCAATGGTAAGTGCTCATCCCAACTACCACCAAAATCAATTACACACGCCCTCAACATATCCTCCAACGTTTGATTCGTACGTTAGGTTTGACCGTCCGTTTGAGGATGATACGCCGTGCTCATTTTCAATTGAGTACCCATATCTTCATGAAACTTATTCCAAAACCGAGACGTGAAACGAGTATCTCGGTCCGGAACAATAGATATAGGAACCCCATGCCTTGATATCACCTCCTTGATAAATAACTTAGATAAAGCCTCCGATGATATCGTTTCCCGAATGGGAAGAAACAAGACACTCTTCGTCAATCGATCAACTATCACCTAAATCGTATCAAATTGGGTTCTCACCGTCTTTGGTAACTTGGTAATGAAGTCCATGGTAATGTGTTCCCATTTCCATTTTGGAACTTCCAACGGTTGTAACTTACCATACGGCTTTTGGTGCTCGGCCTTAACTTGCAAACCCGTGACACATTGTTCAACATAATTTACAACATCACGTTTCATGTCGGGCCACCAATACTCTTTCTTCAAGTCAAGATACATTTTCATCGCGCCCGGATGAATGGAATACTTTGACTTATGTGCTTCATCAAGTAGCACTTGTCGGTAACCACCCATTTTAGGCACCCACACTCTTCCTTGAAAAGACAACAAACTATGCGGGCCTAAAGTAATAAACTCCATTTTCCCCACGATTCGCTCTTCATGTTTGTTGTGAACAAAAGCTTCAAATTGAACCTCACCAAGCTTTACAAGAAAATCGTTAGTAATAATCATACGTAACAACCCTACTGGTATTGCCGGATGTTGAATCTATCTACTTAAGACATCCGCGACCACATTCACCTTGCCCGGATGATAAAGTATCTCACAATCATAGTCTTTTACCACGTCCATCCACCTACGCTGACGATAATTCAAATCTCATTGATTAAAGAGATGTTTCAAACTCTTATGATCCGAATAAATCGACACTTCGATCAAGTCAAACACTTACCAACATAAGTTGCAACGTCTTTCTTAAGATTCGGCCACCAATACTGTTCTTTAAGATCGTGGTACATTTTGCCCGCTCCGGGATGAATCGAATATCTCGACTTGTGTGCTTCATCAAGTATAAGGTTTTGTAGATCTCCATAATAAGGTACCCAAATTCTTCCGGCATAACATCGGAGTCCAGACTCCCTAACCTCGAATCGAGAGACAAGAATGTTCAAATATTCGTGAGATATATTCTCCTCCTTGAGATCCTATGCTTGGGCTACTATGATCTGACTGTTGAGATTCGAATGGATGGTGATGTTCAGAGCCCTAACACGAAGAGGTACTGTCCTCTCCTTTCGGCTTAAAGCGTCAGCTACAACATTGGCCTTGCCAGGGTGATAGCTAATTTCACAATCGTAGTCGTTCAGCATCTCGATCCATCGACGTTGTCTCATATTCAGTTGCTTCTGATCGAAGATGTGCTGGAGGCTCTTGTGATCGGTGAAGATAGTGCTCTTAGTTCCATACAAATAGTGTCTCTACAATTTGAGCGCAAAGACAACGGCTCTAAGTTCAAGATCGTGAGTAGTGTAGTTCCGCTCGTGAATCTTCAATTATCAGGAGGCATAGGCAATAACCTTTGATCGTTGCATCAGTACACAACCAAAACCACTTTTCGAAGCATTGCAATAAATGACGAAATCGTCACTGCCTTCAGGAAGTGATAAGATAGGTGCATTGGTCAAATTCTTCTTCAAGGTTTGAAATGCTGATTCGTGTGCGGGTTCCCAAATGAACTTCTTCCCTTTGTGAGTCAGCGCGGTCAAAGGACCCGCAATCAGAGAGAAACCTTCAATAAACCTTCGATAGTAACCGGCGAGACCTAGAAATTGGTGAATGTGCGTCGGAGTAGTGGGGGTCTCCCACTTGCTGATAGTTTCAATCTTGGCAGAATCAACTTTTATACCCTGGTCGCTCACAACATGACCCAGAAATTGGACTTCCTTCAGTCAAAATTCACACTTGGAGAATTTGGCGTAAAGTTTCTCTTGCCTCAAGAGTTCAAGCACTAATCGGAGGTGTTGCTCATGCTCTTCTTCGCTCTTAGAGTAGATGAGGATATCATCTATGAAGACGATAACAAACTTATCCAGGTATGGCTTGCAGACACGATTCATGAGGTCCATGAACACGGCAGGTGCGTTGGTTAATCCGAATGGCATCACGAGAAACTCATAATGACCATAACGAGTTCTGAACGCAGTTTTCATCACATCGCTTTCCTTCACCCTCAACTGGTGATAACCGGATCACAAATCGATCTTTGAGTAAACGCTCGATCCTTGTAGTTGATCAAAAAGATCGTCAATTCGTGAAAGAGGATACCGATTCTTGATAGTCAATTTGTTGAGCTCACGGTAGTCGATATACATACGGAAGGATCCATCCTTCTTCTTCACAAACAACACAGGTGAGCCCCAAGGCGAGAAACTTGGTTGAATAAATCCACGGCCAAGTAGCTCTTGTAGTTGACTCTGTAATTCTTGCATCTCGGAAGGTGCGAGTCTATAAGGTGCGCTAGCTACAGGTGCTGCTCCTGGCACTAAATCAATCTGAAACTCTACTGCTCTCGGCGGCGGTAATCCAGACAATTCTTCAGGGAAGACATCGGAAAATTCGTTCACAATTCGAACATCGTTCACGCTCTTCACCTCAGTTTCTACCGTTTTCACATGCGCTAGGACAGCAAAACGTTCCTTCTTCATAATCTTTTACGCTTTCACGCAACTAATGAGGTTCAGCTTCAAGGTACATCTCTCTCCGTAAACGATCAGTGGTTCACCGTCTCCTCGCGGTATGCGAAGAGCTTTATCTCTACAGATAATATCGACCTTTACCTTGGTCAACCAATCCATAACGACGATCACGTCAAAACTTCCCAATTTGATAGGTATCAAATCAATTTCGAAATCTGCACCAGCTGTGTTGATAATAGCTCCTCGACTAATATGGTCAACTTTCTCAAGTTTTCTATTGGCGACCTCGACAAGCATACACTTTTTTAACGGGACTAATGACCAATTAATCTTATCGCAAAAATGTCTACATACATAACTTCTATCGGCACCAGTATCAAATTGGACAGAAACTAAAAGATTGTTGATAGTGAATATACCTGTCACCAACTCGGGATTCTCGCGTGCATCCCTTGCATTAACGTTGAAAGCTCTACCACGGGGTGGTCCGCCGTCTTTTCGCTTGTTTGGACACGCATTTCTGAAATGGCCCGTTTGTCCGCATTCATAGCACTTTTTTCGTCTATTGGTGTTCGGCTTCCCATTCAAAGTGGTGACCTTGCAGTCCTTCCCGATATGCCCAGTCCGTTGGCACTTTTCGCAAATAACATTACAATACCCAGTATGGTACTTGTAGCACCGCTTGCATTGTGGTAAGGTTCCTTTGTAGTTCAGGTTTTAGTTGGTGTTCGGATTAGGGTTTCCACCGTTGTTGTTTCCCCTGAAACCCTCATGTCATTTCGCCGGGTTCTGATCATAGGTCCTTCCCCTGTTGTTATCCCATTTTTGCTTCTCACTACTACCTGCTTCAGACTTAGCCTTCTTCGGTTCATCGATGATAATTTGGTTCATTAAAGTATGCGCCATGCGCATTGCCTCTAGGACATTAGGTGGCTTGGACGAGGTGACGTTTCCCTTAATGCTCTTAGGAAGTCCCCAGAAGTACCTTTTCATTCGCTAGAATTCCGGTGTAACCATTGTCGGACACATCAGGGCTAATTCCAAAAACCTCCTGTTGTAACCATCAAGGTCGTTCCCAACGGCCTTTAACTGCATGAATTCAATCTCCATCTTCTGGATCTAGGTCCTAGGGCAATATTCCTCAATCAGGGCCCCCTTGAACTCCTTCCATGGAGTAGCAAATGCCTCATCGATACCCTTTGCTTGAGCCAACGTGTTCCACCACGTTAGCGCGCCGTCAGACAGAGTGCATGAAGGAAACTTGGTTTTATTCGCTTCCGAGCAGTTACTAACTCGAAACACAGATTCTAATTTCTCGAACCATCTAGTGAGACTAACCGGTCCCTCTGTTCCACTGAAGTTATGAGGTTTGCAGCTCTGGAACTCTTTGTACGTACACCCATTACGAATGGGTTGAATAACCGGTGGCAGTGGCGGTGGAGCTTGGGGTTGCATTTCCACAATGGCCGCGGTTACCCTTTCGGAAATCATCTCCTCAATTTGGGCTGCGGTAGGTGTTGATGTTGATCGTCCGTTGGCCATGGTGTTCTAAACAAAATTTTTGACTCAAGTCAAAATCCAGTATGCAAATAGTAATAATACAGTATGGTAACCAACATGGAATCAACACATCACATGTTTATTAAGTAATGCAATCCAGGTACAAATACCACAGAATCATATAGTAACGTAAATAGAACATCGTGCAAAAATTAAATAACGCAAAGTTCCATTCATTAATAATAATAAGTTGCATACATCTGTATAAGTTCGTACAATACATAAGTGAATCATAAAACTACAGCTAGATTACATAATGAAATCTACTACAAAAGTCTTACGATGAAGGTGGGTGTAGGATGTCCAATACATGGGACATCTGGTCCTCGAGCTCAGTAACTCGAGCTCAGAGGATCCTCACCTCCCTTGTCAATTCTTCGACAGTGGGAGATGGTGGGGCAGGCGGTGCAGGTGGTGCGAGTGGTGCAGATGTAGACGGTCCAGCTCTAGAAATAGTCAGTACGTAACGGGGTGTCTTACGCACGATTGGGTCGGCAGGGTACGGCACAAGCAGCTTACGGGCGGAAACCCTACGATGCCGACTAAATGCGTCAGTGAATGCTCGTCCTCCATTGATCCCCAGAATAATGGTGCCATCGAAGCGGTACCGCTTCTTCGGCGGGGTGGAGGGTGGCTGAACAGGTGCATCAGGGTCCTCTTCGTCGGAGTCATCATCACTCGAGTCATCTGTGGATGGGTCATCGGATGAAGAATCATCAGAATCATGCGGTGGTGGCTGCACGGGTGGCTGAACTGGCTCTCCTCGGGCAACCATCATCTCTCGGTATCTGGCGGGTCCGATCAGAATGAGACGTCCATCAGGGGCGCGTCGGCACCAATGGCGATACCGGTTACGGAATGGACCTTCCCCGAATTTCGCGGGAATTAGAATCTCACCGGAGCGGGGCTGTGACACCGAGGGTCTGGGGGCAGATGGAGCTGGAATCTCTGGAGGGTCCTGGGTTCCGTCTACAGTAACTACTGGAGTGGGAGTATGGCTGCTGTATTCGGAAGTCGAAGCACCTGGGTCACTAGAGTGTGTCGCTGACGGGATCGAGGGATCGGCAACAGTGGCAGGTGAAGTGGCTGACGAGTCTGAACTGCCCAAAATGATAGCAGGTGGAATATCCGACATCTAAACAAGGAAAAATAAATTTTCCATGTCAGTAAGTCATAAAGCAAGCACGTATTAGGCCAACAGTCTAAATCATGTATAACGGTAAATAGCATGGCAATAACAGTAAATCGTACAGATGTAGCATGGAATCGAAAGCAAGTAATATCATGCAGTAGGGAAATCATGTAGTAGCATACGGTATGTAGCAGCATGCAGTAAGTTCAAGTGAAACAAGTAAACTAGCAAGTTGTGGATTAGTCCTATTAGCGAATCCTACTCGGGTCGGTCTTGACTCACTAATGCAACCTAATTCCCTACAACCAATGCTATGATACCAAATGTGACGCCCTGTACTAAATCATCATGTACGGACTATCAACAACAGGATCATTACAAGGTCAAACACTATATGCGTTTTCAAAACAAGTTTGCATTCATGATAAAAGCTGACGTCATAACCAACGCCAAATGTTTTACAACCAAAGTGTGCTTCTATGAACAGAATCAAATATAATAGTGCGTGACCCTTAGGTCATTACAAATCATAGTTTCAAAAGTAATTAAGTTTAAATGCAAGATAAAGTAGTTCATGCAGTGACATCTCTAAAGCAGCGGGTGTCTACAGCAAGACTAGTACACAGCGGAAGCAACTTTAAGCACCTGAGAAAAACATGCTTAAAAATGTCAACACAAAGGTTGGTGAGATATAGTTTAAGTATAACAGTATGTAAGGTAGGCCACGAGATTTCAGTGCTACAAAGAGCGTTTCAAAATAGTATGATAAAGTATATGCTTAACCATGGGCACTTGGTAACTAACTTAACGTTTATACCCCCTGAAAGTACACTTGGCAAGTGCGTATGTATTACGAAGTATTAAACACTCGTTAAATGCTAGCGTGACTAGCCCGAGTGGGGATGTCAAACCCTATGGATCCATATCTATGATTCGCGTTCACCGGTTCAAAAACCAATGACTAAACGTTACCGAGCTAAAGGGAATATTTATGTCATTGTATAACCCACACATATATAAGTTTAAGTACTCGTGCCTAGTATGTAAAACATAAAATACGCATGTATTCTCAGTTCCCAAAATAGTTAAAGTAAAAAGGGAATGCTATAACTCACAATGATAAAGTAGTGGTAAAGTATGAGTCGGAAAGTAAGCAAGTACGTAGGTCCGGAAAGTCCTCAACCTAAGTAAAATATTACTAAGTCAGTAAATCGTTCCAATAGGTTTAAAAGTATGTAAATTAGGTCTTAAAGGTCATCATCATTCATCATCAAACAAAAGGTGTAAAGTAAGTTTCGTTCATGAAAGAAGTTTAAAACAAAGGCTGAGTTCGTTCAGTCACCACGGCCTCTATACCTACTGAAATAAGGTGAGACCAGTGACCATGGCTTTATATATGAGTCCTTTAGTTGTGGTAAAAATACCAGAAGCAAACTCGTCTTTGTTTGACCGTGGCGATGGTCTAAGTGCGAGTAGGTCAGAATTTTTCAGCACAACGTTAAAAGACATAGTGACACTCGGAGGGCCATAAATCCTAAACCGTAACTCAGATTAAGATGACTCCTAAATGAAAAGTTATCTAATCGAATAGAGCTAACTGAAAATCATCTTTACAGTAGATCAGGTCATACTGATCAGACCCAGAAACAGTAAAACAATAGGTTCTGGGGTTTCTTGGTAATCGATGCTTATCACGGTTCTCATCCTTGATGCTTATAGCTTCAAGTGTACAACTCGTTGATATGTTTGCATCATCTTTACCAAGTTTTAACCATCATAACCCAATTGTAAGTCTAAGACATGTAGCACAACTCACTTAAGTGTTGCAAGTGTTTTGATGAACCAAAGTTACATCAAAGTCTTAGATTTAATACATACATGAAATATAAAAGTAATATTGAACCACAAACTAGAAAGTAAAGTAACTAATCAAGATCTTAAGTTGTAGAACATAGTTCTTAGTTAGATCTTGAAGATTCAAGACCCAAAATTCTAGATCTAAAGTTATTAAGTTAAATCTAACACAAGTGTATGAAGTTATAACTAAAAAATTATACTTCCATGTTCTTGAACTTTTAAAGTTAACTTTTGTTTAAGAAAAATGAGATCAAGATTAACTAGTAATACTTGACCAAATCACAACTTTAAAGTACATAAAATGAAGAAATAATCTAAATAAATAAGTAACAAGTTCATGGGTTTCATACTTTAAAGATTGAAACCAAAGCTTGATCTTTAAGAAAGTAAACTTTTAAGTTTACAAACATGATTCACAAGTATGAGTTTACAACACATGAACCTTAAATCTTTTAAACAATAAAGGTAGAACATAAACTAGAGAGTTTAGTTCTTGTATCTTCTTGGATAATCAAGATAATATGAAGAACAAACTAAAGAGTTTGATTCTTGTAACTAGTAAGTAAATAATAACTAAGAATGAGTAACAATCAACAGCAATGAACAAGTAAGTAATTAATCAACAATAACAACAAGTGATGATGATGATTATGTGTGTGTATATACACGGTTTTGAGTAAGAAAAAGGAAGAGGAAAAGAAGTCTTGTTGCTTACAATTTGAGAGAGAAATGAGAGAAAGTTGCAAGTATTATTTGTGTGTGTGTGAGAAATGAGAAAACAAGTGAATATGTATTGCAAAAATTGAAACAAAAACCCTCTAAAAGCCTACAAAGGCCAACGGCCAACACAAGGGAGAGGGAGGAGGAAATGGTCCACTAGGTTCTTGCATGTTATAAGCTTAAAAGTTGGTTATATGGGATGCTTACATGGGAAAGAACAAGTAAAAAGATTCCTTACTAGTTAATCTATTTAGTTATGTTCTAAAATGATACTTACATGATGAGTTGGGCTAAAGAGTCCATTAAAGATGTAGGGTGGGCTTCCAAGTCTACTAACATTAATAAAAGCCCAAGTTTCAAGTAGTTATCAAATAAATCCTATTAAAGCCCAAGTAATTAACTAATATCCATAGTTAATTAAAATGATTAATAAAACTTAATCATGAATGTAAATAATATTCAAAAATATTATTCATGTAATGTTCGTGTGTCACAAAGACGTTTCGGGCATTTAAAGTCAAGTATGATCAAACAAAGTAACAAGTAAATGTAATAACATACATTCATTAAATCACAAGTATTAATAATAACAATTATTAATAAATAAACGTTGGAAATTTCAGGGTCGTTACAGTTTGGGTGTTAATTCACTAGATTGTAAGTGTGTTGGTGTTTTAGATGTTCATAAGAACATGTTTGTTGGTCAAATGGGTGTTAACCTTGATTTGGTGTCAAAATAAGTTTTGAGTCAAGTTTTAGTAAATCAAGTATGTAAATACTTGATTTAGGTGTTAATTGATGTTTTGGAAATATAATCACTAGTCGTTAGTGATTTTGGGCGTTTTGGGACTTATGTCAAAATGGGTTGACTTTGATTGGGTCGAATTTGGTAATGACACTAGTTTTGGTTAAATGGATGTTCAACGCTTTTGTTAAGTATTAAATAATGTTTTTGGAGGTAATTACTCGTGAGAAGTAATTTTGGGGTAAAGCGATATTTTAACATAAGTCAAACATGGTCAAAAGCAATATGGGTCAATATTGCACGTGTTGGAGTTTTGGTGTAATCGGCATTTGAAATGATTACTACCTAAGTAGTAATTTAGTGTTAAGACCTAGGTTTGGTCTAATTGGTGTAAATTATGATTTGGGTTAAATTGTACTTTGTTGTGTTGGTTGGAATTACCACCCGAAGTGGTAATTGGTTTATGTCCATTAGTTGTTAAATAGGCGGGTTTTGGAGAGCAAGGTGTGATCCCTCGGCTAAGGGAAATTTGTGTCGGGTTCCCTTTTAGAGAATGACTATTTATGTGTATATTGTACCTATGTGTGATATAGGTGGTTACTTGCTCGGATTTGAGGACGAAGATCATGTTATACATGACTTGTGCGGGCATTCCAAGGTGAGTGGAATAATTATATATGTATGTATATGATTTATTTGCTTGTGGGGTATGGGTTAAAGTTCGATGTTGACGATACCATATCCTAGAGTATATTGTTTGTTCGATTTGATGAGGGTTTAAGTTCGATGTTGATGATACCTCTTGTATGGATTTAAAGTTCGATGTTGACGATACCACATTAATTGGGACGGATGGGATTTAAGTTCGATGTTGACGATACCATTCGTAGGGCTAGCCTTGAAATCTTGAGTACTAATGGATGTTGTGAACATCAATGTTTTATGTGTTGTAGTGTAGCATATTATATTTTTCGAGTTATATGTTATTGTTTGTGCTAGCTTGCGTATTGGAGATGTAGCGTTATACTTTGCGATGGTATGCTAATTATATTGCTAGCGTGTATGCAGTAATTGTGTAAGTGATTATAAGTAAGTAGGTTATATATGTATATGTATAATTATTGCATTCACTAAGCATCAAGCTTACCCATCTCGTTGTTTACCTATTTACAGGTTTTGTGTTTGTGAAGCTAGCTAGTTGATAGACTAGATGCGTAGGAGCGCTTAGGCTCGATGGGGTAGCTTTTTGATAAGCGGACGCGGATTGGGGATGTGGTAGTCCCCGGGATTATGCTCATGTATCGGGTTGGGTTATAGAGTCCTAAATCGTCTAAATGTAAATTGGGATTGAAACTTGTATTTTGTACGAAAGTCGTAAAACGGCCGATGTGGGCCCGGTGTCGTAAAACTCATTTTATTATTGGAACGTGTAGTCTTGTTTATTATAATGTGTTGTGAAAAGCGTTTCGTCTAAAAGTGTCAGAAAGTGGGAGATCCTTAATTGAAAATTGGAAATTTTGGACAGAAGCTGACCCAGCCTTGTGCGCGCCGTGCACAGGCAGTGGAGCGCGCCGCGCTCCCTTCTGTCATATATAATAAAAAAAAATTTGCTGCTTACTCGGTTCGATAACGGGTTGAGTCGTTACATACGCCCTTGAAATCCAAAGTTCAAATCGGGGTTCGCACAATTACTGGAGTTAAAACATTCGATCCACTCTTTTTCCCAAATCAAGCACTCAGACCCGAAATCTATTCCACGATAACGATTTTGGTTTGATCACCAGGCGTAGAGAGAAAATTGTAATTTTTAATTTTCACAGCTTCTTAAACTCGGTGAATGTACGATGGCTATGTTGTTAGGAGAATTAAGGAGGTATTTATAGCCCTCATCAACACCCCATTTAACAACGACTAAATTATACATTTTACATTATTCTATTCTAAGAACTAGTGTTTTAACAATCACCCTGTTAGTGTCAATTTTGGATCTTGTGTGCTCCTTATCAGACATCTTGAGTGGTCCTCAGGTGACTTTCCATCTTGTTTTGTATGGATCAGAAATCTCGATCTGATTCTCTAATATTACATTTGGAGGTACATATTTTGGTAGCCATGCTCTTCTCGGATCACCAGGAAAGGTTGGGTACTCACTACAACAAAACTGTTATCTTAGGACACCTATAAGTGTCCTAAAATGTGCTTTTTCAGAACTTTAACCTGAAAGAACCCTCTGAAGGATGGTTTTATCTAAGGCCGTCCTATTAACTGAAAAGGGTCGTAAAATACATATATGTTTATAAGACCTTTGTTTGAGTCTTATAAACAACATCTAAAAGGGTCCTTATTGGCTGGCATATTAGGACACTTTATAATATTTTGAGACGCACAAAAAGGGTCTTTAAAACACTATATGGCACTAAAAGAATAACCGTTATCACTTCCGCCAAGGATAACCGTGATTCTTTGAGATTATATCAATAAAAGAATAACGTTGAAAATTACTTGTGACCCTAATTTAATTGATTGTTAAATACATTTAAATTGCTAATCAATCTTAATTAACAAAAAAAAATTTATTCACCCCCCCTTTACGAGCTTCAAGTTGTTAATTCGGCACCAACAGTAAATTAGAAGAGTCCTATTGATGGTAAAAGACTAAAAGTGTAGGTACTTAATCAAGTTGAAAAGAATAAACGATGTTAAAACTACAAGTAAGGTTCAGTTCTGATTCCTGGAAAAAAAATTAAACCACTTTCTCATAAAAATATTTGTTTATGTTTTTGCTACGCTTCAATTGTTACTGAATTTCGTCTTGGTTATGTTTTATCTGTAGTTAGTTGATCAGTTCGTTAATTTTATTTCTATTGTTCATTATGCATTTGGCATTTTCATTTGCATGTAGTTAACTTAGTATGCATTGTAATATGAAAAATACAAAAAAGATTTTGGGGTGTTTTAACATTTATTTATAGAAAATACAAAAATATGTTTTTTATTTTAGTTTGATAGTTGGTGGTTTCTTCGATATCTCCAAATATGTTTAATAGGGAAAGTAATAAAACATGAAAGATCTGTAGTTTAACCTAAATATTAATGATCGGGTATTAAGTTACTTGACTTGTTTATCTAAGTGATTGGATCTTGTGAAATAAGTGAGCTTAGGGAGGTATTGGAGAGTTTGTTTAGCTTGTTTATGTGTATTTGAGAGAAATGGCGTTCTCCGATAGTGTGTGCAAAATTTAGATTAAAAATTTAAAATTTTCAAATTGATGTGCATCAGTATGGCTACATCATGTAACCGCAAGGATAGAGCCTGTAACCGCACAGTTATAGGTTGGTAAATGGTTTTTGAGTGAAAACTGCATCCGTACGGGTACAACCTGCACCCGCACGATTGCACATTTTATGGCCGGTTACACCCCTGCAACCGCACGGTTGCAGGGTGGGTATAAATACCCAAGAACGAAACCGTGAACTGTTTATGCTTTCATTGTTCAAGTTTTAAATTTCATCCAACATTACGAAGTGCTAAGAGGAGTTTTGTTGTTGTTGTTGTTGATTTTTGTAATCAACTTGCTATTGTGGTTCTATTCATCATAATAGGTATTAATTTCGAGCTCTCAATCTCTAGTTTTAATCCTTTTCAAGTTTTCAAAACCCTAAGATCATTACAGTGATAATATGAATGTTTTGAATGAAACTGTTAATTTAAACATGTTAGTCAGAGGTCTCTAGACCTAGTCTAATCATTTTTCAATGATCAAAACACTTGTAATGGGATTTTGGGTTTTGAAACCCTAACATGTACGAAGAACACAACCGTACGGTTGCACCCTGCAACCGCACAGTTACATCTGTATCCGTGTTCATCTTAGTGCAACCGCATGGTTATACCAAGTTTTCAATTTTTAATATTTAATTGTGTATCCCTGTGGGTTGGCACTGTATCCGTACGGTTACACCTGTAACCGTGTGTCCACATCATGGAACTGTACGAATGCAAAAGGAAAAACCACAATTTTTGAATTTTAGTTTAGGCGTTTGTTTTTCCGAATTCTAACGTTTTGTTTCAGATTCATCATGTCTGAAACTTATGTTGCTGATGTTCCTACTACTGGGATGCCGATTCTGGTTCCAGGAGTCATACACAGAGAGCTGCTGTTGAGAAGCGCTCCAAAGCTAAGAGGCTGACCTTGTCTAGGTTAAAGAAAGGTTCATATCACAACAACGAACTACAAATTGGAAAGAACAACAACAAGCTAGCCAATCTGAACAAGTGTGAGATACTTACTAATTATCACGACATGATGGATTTCTTGACTCGATCCAGGATCTACAAGGCCATTTCTTTTGATGTGCCTTTATATGTGTCTCATCAGCTTAAATTCTGGAAGAACACTACTCTGTCTATGACCCAGGAAGGTGATTGATGAGCTGCAATCTAAGATTAACCATTTGACTTCTCAACATGACAAATTGAAGAAGGAGATGGGGGATTTTAAGAAGCTTACTTAGAAACAAGCTAAGAGAATCCAACATATGGATCGTCGTGAAAGGCGGTTCAAGGAGAAGTTGTATGCTGATGAAGAAGATAGTACTATTAGGTTGATAAATGTGAAAGATGTTCTGGTATCTTCTGAAAGTGAAGCGTCTTCTAATTATGATTCTGATTCATCTTCTGATAGTCCTGAAAACGTAAGTTAAATTCAGGAGGTACATTTACCTAAACCTGTTTATGTTGATATTCATAGGTTAACATATTTTCTGGACAAGCAACGTACAGTGATGTTAGGACCCCGAAGTTGTATAGTGTTAATGTGAAACATGCTTAAATGAAGGTTCCTTAGAAGAGGGCTATATAAGGAACCTATGTAGTCCTAATTAGATAGCCATTGTATTGTAACTGAGTTCTAGAAGCTGTGGAATGTAAATTTTACCGATTCTCTCTAATACCGAATCTTTTCTTCACTTACTGAGTCTCACTCTAACTCATCACATCTTCTAATCTCACCATAATTTGACCTATCATTTGGTATCAGAGCATCCAGGGAATGATTCTAGATCACTATATCGATCCAGAGATTGAAGATTATAGAATCTGTTAGATTGAATCATATTCGGTATACTCGATATTGATAATCTGACGTTCAGATTCTTGTGATAAGTTCAGTGAAGGTGTATTAGGTTGATTAGAAAGAGTTTCGATCATCATTACAGCTTTTTAACAACAATTATAAAGAATCAAGTTAATTTTTAGAGTTCGTGGCTAAAACTCTCGGTAAAATTCCAGCTTGATTCTGTATTTTAGTAAAGGTTTGAGGTTTCAGTTGTGTTCGTGAGGTGATTAATCAAGTTTTTGACGGTTCAATTTCATCAATTCTTCAAGTTTTGAAGATTCAATCAACACTCTATATCTTAACTGCTATACCGAGTCTGCTTCAAAGTTAATAATTCGTGTTAATTGTTGTAAATTGTGGTTTGTTTGTGATTCTATCACATTCGGTTTGATTATACGCAGCTAATTGGTGTGTTTTGAGAAAGGATTCAATTGAATTTCTAAGATTCTATACTTAGACTCGGTTTGTCAACTGCTACAGTTGACATTCGATATCCTATACATTCGGTATCTTTGATATTCTATGTGTTACTAACTTGTTTCCTTATGCAGCAAGGTTACTGAATCTAGTTCAAAGGAATTGGATTGTGTTTGTATTCAAAAGTTTACAGAATTTGACTACCGAGTCAAATACCGAACCAGAGTCTCGGTATCACTTAATACATTGGTTTTAAGTGTTTTAAGGCTTCAAATCTTGTGGTTACTGAATATATACCGAATCTAGGTGTGTTACTTGTGTTACTGATTAGTTTCTGATACAGAATCTGGTTTACCGAACATTTACCGAATCTGCTACAGTACCGAACCGAGTCTGCTACAGTACCGAACCAGATACCGAATCTGATATTTTTGTTAGATAATTGTGAACCTTCATCCTAGATTTGTGTAATACCAAATCTTTACCGGATCTACCTCAATTTTAAGATGTCTACCCAAGATACTTTGATCTTTGGATCAGATTCCCGACCTCCAGTGTTGTTTAATGGCAAGTACACTCAGTGGCTCCACCATATCACTCAGTACATAGACTACAAGGGTGAGAAACAAAATACATATGGGCTTCTCTGAGAGATGGTCGAGTTGTATAGTATCATTCGGATACTGGTATGCCAATTTCAGTCTATGAACTTTATGATGATAGACGTGAGAGAGCTCAGGGTGACATAGAGGCAAAGAACATTGTTATGTAAGCCATCCCGTATGAGTTGTTTGAAAATGTTAATAGCAACACCACAGCAAAAGACATATGGGATGAGATCAAACGACAACAAGAAGGTTATGACATGTCCGATGTTACTAAACTAAATAAGGCTCTTGGATTTTATGACGATTTCAAGCAGGAACCCGAAGAACAACTCAAGGATACCTATCGTCATTTCAATGGTGTTCTCAATGAGTTGAAAAGGTGCAAGATTATAAAAGTGAATGCTGAAGTCAACATGAAGTTCCTCAAAAAGCTCAATGATGATTGGCTTCCTTATGGAACCATTATTCGATCTACCAAAGAGATTGATAAGATGACTATTCATGAGCTTGTTGGAGTTCTTATGCATTATCAACCAGAGGTGTCTAAACTTCAAGAGGGAAGGAAAGAGTCATCTCCAAGTGATCCTCTTGCTCTCATTGCTAAAAAGAAGAGCAAATTATTTTCAACTTCCAAAAGATTATCCAAGAAAGTGATTGTTGAAGAATCAACTGATTCTGAAGAGCTGAATCTTTCTGATGTTGATGATTCTCACCTTGAATTAGTCAAGATGGCAGCCATGTTCACCAAAGCCTTGAACAAACACAAGTTCAAAGGCAAATCAAGCAATCAACGCAAGAACTCATCTTCATCCTCCTATTACAAGAAACCTGATTAATCAAAACAACAATGTGCTAATGATTCCAAGAAGGATGATTCAATCTGTTTCAATTGTGGAAAAGCTGGTCATTACTCTCATGAGTGCAAGATACCTAAGAAAAAGGATGCAGCTTACTACAAGATGAAAATGTTAATGGCAAAGATTGTGGAAACTGGAGGAGAGCTAAAACTGGTTGATGATACTTGGTTTAACTGGACTGATGATTCAGATTCAGAGGTGGAAGATGCAAATGTTTGCAAGGTAACGAAGCTCATCAAAGCAAAGGAAGCAATGGAGAATTTTGACTCAGTATCTGATGACGATGAGGTACAATCAACTGAAATCTCAACTGATTTTATCAAAATGCAAAATGACCTGATGAAGAACTTGGTCTTGATGTTAAAAGAAGTTAAAGGTTTAAAATCTAAAAACAAGGTTTTAAAAGATAAAATCAAACTAAATGAGACCAAACCTTCATCATCTAAATATCATTCGAAGTTGCAAAGATTGAAAGTCCAACTCAGCTCTACGGAAACTGAGTTGGAAGATCTCAAAACGACAATTCATCCGATTAAATTCGAAAGGACTGATTATCGTCTAAAATTGGAACGACTTGCGGAAAAAGTCCAATACTTAGAAAAAGATTTTTCTGATTTGAAAAATCAACATGAACCCACACTTTCAAAGCTAAACAAGAAAGTTATTTAATTAAAAAACACCATAATTGAGAAGAACACTAAAATTTCTTCATTGTTAAAAGAGTCTTTTCAAATGAAAGCTCAACTTGCTCGATATGAGGAAAAGCTCAATCGAACAGAGCAATCTAAAGCTATCATTGATATGAAACTTTCAAAACAAACAATTTTCATAAATAGACCAAAAACGATTCATGGTGAAAAGTGAGGGTTGGGTTATGAAGATCCTATGATTTTAGATGATGCTTCCAAAAAGATTCCAGGATTATATCATTCTGATTATTTTCAAGCTGGTTTACCATCTCATTTTGTCCATGCTTCTGATGCTAATTTTGATGATATTATTGTTAATCGCAAATCTAGAAAATTCCATCAAATTAGCTTAATATATGAGAAAATCAATGCTAAAATGGGTAAATCAAATTCTGCTTTCGTGAAGGAACTTGTTGAAACTGAAAAGAATATGCAACGTGATAATTATGTGCCTAAGCATAGACTGGTTTATATCCCTACACTTATGCTAGAGAAATATATTTTAATGCTTGAGATTGAAGTGTTTAACAAACCTAGTTCTAGCATTATTACCATAGAAGAAGTTTTTGATGAACCAACTTTTGATGTGAAACCAATCCTACCGGCCTTACCTGCATGTTCTGTGTTAGGTCCCCGGGAATTTCATAGATTGTGTGCTAAGCCTTGTAATGGTGGGATATAGACGAGGGCTATATATATCCCACAAGGTAACCTTAGAAGTGAGCCATTCACACACATAGCCAAAGATTTGTAAAAATGTTCAAGAAAGTTGTGGAATAGAATTCTAGTTTTCTCTCTACAATCTTCCTACCTTCACACACATTCATACGATATTCATCCTAACACATCCCAACATTTGGCATCAGAGCAAAAGCTTTTTAGCATCGACCAGAATATCATGTGAATCTTCATACTCATCTTCAAATCTTTATCCAATCTTCATACACATCTTCATATCTTCATCAAAAATTTTACCGAATCTAAATTTTTTATCTAAAATAAATATTACCGAATCTCTTTAATTCATTTGACAGCTACAGTGATTTGTCCAGATATACTCTCTTCCATATTACTGTACATCATTCATCATAACAAATAAAAAAGAGAATACCGAATCTCCTATTTCTCTCTCCTATTTTACAAATTCATCAGATCTAATCTATCATCTCTCTTCCTCAATAACTGTACATCGAACATAAAAAAAAATAATCTACCGAATCCTATCACTTTTTCTCTCTCCTTTATACAGTACCTGATCTATCTCTCATCTTCATCTAGACAGATTCATATCATAATCGATTAACACTTTCTTCATCTCTAACATCATCGATCTTTCTATCTCTTCAACTCTAAATCAACACCGAACCTTAACAGAAACTTATCAGATCATTCATCATCAAGTTCGTGTTCGTTCTTCATCATCATAATACAACTTCAATAATTAGAGCATTCTATAATTCAAATTGAATATAGTTTCAGATTCGTGATCATCTAGTGAAGCTACTAGAAGCAACTAATTGAATTTTAATTCATCACTGATCTCAAATTTGTAAAGTCAAACTTCAAATTAACAAGGTCAAACGCGAGATCATCAAATCAATTGGAACTATTCAGTAAGTTGTAGATGTTATCAGTAATTTTCGAGCATTCTATTGAAGATTTTGAACAATTTTCGTGAAGATATCGAGACCTGAAAAGCTTTAAATCAAAATTTTCAAATCTCGAGTTCATGAAGATGAAAACGTGTCTGCTCGTTGTTTGATTTTGAGTGCTTGTTTCTCTTTTGGAGTTGAATCCTTGATAAACATATTAATCGAAGTTTCAGGATCGATCATCAATCGATTTTTGAACATTAGATCGTATTTTGAGAAATTTGATATTATTGAGGACGGTTACTGTTGGAAGCATCTCATTCGGTACACACTCGGTATTATTCATATTCATCTTCTTTGGTATACCATTCGGTATTGACTTCGGTACCTGCAATTGAATCACACTCGGTATCTAATTCGGTATAAGTTTGGACTAACATAGATCTTATTTGGACACTATTTGGGTTTACCGAATCTGAGACTTGGCCCAATACCGAATCTGGTTGATATTTGGACTAACTTACTTTGCTTAGGCCCACTACCGAATCTGGAAATCTGGAAAAGTCCAACAGACAATTTTAAGCCCAATACCGAATCTTAGTGTCAATTTGACAAATTTAGTCCCTGAAAGTTTCAGGATTTTTGCAACATCAGTCCTTTACCGAATCTGAGGATTTATTTGACACTTTCAGCCCCTGTCAGTTTATCAAAATTTACAAGGGTGGTCCATTACCGAATCTAGACTAACGAAGACTTAACGAAAGTTAACAAAACGTTCAAAAACAAAATTTGATTCACCGAATCATATTTTGAGGGGGAGAAAAGGCGATAATACTTGATATTATTCAACGTTTCGTGATGATGACACCTGATTTCATTGTAAGATTCAATCATCGAGACAAGAGATGTTCTTGTTGTTACAACACTCCCGAAAAATGTGCTTTTATCAGATTTGTGGAAGATACAAAAGCTACACAACTTGAGTCGATTGCTTTGTTAATGACTCCACGAGAACCATCGTCTGTTGAAGAGACTGCACATTATGAATATAGTTGTTCATGCCACAACATAAGTGAACCTTCCAATTGTATCTTTATACAATACAAACTTCATCAACAACTTCAAACAGAACTTCAACAGATGAAAGAACAAGAAGTTCAAACGACATCTTCAGAGATTTCCAAGTTGCAAGCTCAAATCAAAGAACTGGAATCTCTCGTTGCATACAGTAAATCAGAATCTGAAAAGCTTCTAAAGAAAGTGATTACTCTTCAAAGTTCACAGGTTGTTGAAAAACTGATACTTTCCAAGGAACGTGAGCTTGATTCAAAGGTCATCACTCAACTTCGCAAGCAAAATCCAACATTAATGTATGACTTTGAAAAATGCATGTCTGAGTTACAAAAGGAGTTAGATGTTAAATCAACACCAATTTCGAAACCCAAAATGGTGTCACTAGGAGTTAATACTGATCCGATATCAGTAGTGGATAAATCAACAACTACGATTCCAGATTCACCTCAAACGGTTGAGAAGAAGGTCATCAAGACGAAATCCACTCCTGCTACAGTTCCTAAACCAAAGACAACATTTTCCTCGAGCAAGAAGATTTATTCCGGTTACGAAACCAACGTGAATCGTCCGTTTCTGAAAACCACATACAGGGAAAATGGAGAAATTACGGGTTATCGTGATCAATATGGTTGGTTTCCACACAAAACCAAGAAGTCATCCATAGGTCCGAGAAAAACCCCTCGCACCAAAGTTGACCTAGTTTCTAAAACTTCAAAGATTCAGTTTCCGAAACAAGTGTCAATCAAAGCTGGCACCACACACGTTTCCGCAACAACAAAAACCAAATACTCTTTTAAAGAGTTACTCAAGCTTAAGCCAAGATCCGTGCATATGGCTAAAACTTCATTCCCTTCAATTCCACCGGAACTATTCTCAAAAGCTAAACCAAATGTCTCGACAAAGTGGAGTGAAGAATCCATAGATGCAATTGATGATACCTACAAATGGTATTTCAACCGAAGATGATTTGACTTCACTACGGTTTCCATATACTTCTGTATGGGACCCGGTCTTCAAAGAGATGTTAAACATCATACCTTGACTGACGTAACTTGTCAAGGGGGAGAAAGTGTTCTTACTTCCAGGGGGAGCACCGGTTATTCTTTCCAGGGGGAGTGAACACATGCTTACCACGATTCCTGACTCTGATACCTTGATTAAGTTTCCGCATTAGTCAAGGGGGAGCTATGCATGCATATTCAACGCCAATTATCTTTGCGTAGGCTCTGATACCCTTTCCCTCTCATATCAAAATATGCTTAATGGTTAATCACATTTTGAGGGGGAGATATAAGGGAAGGTACGAGATCTTCAGAAAATTGCAAAATCAAAGAAGATTCTCAAGAAGTCCGTTGAAGCTCCAAGAATTCAAGAAATTCAAGATCGTCAACAACGGCAACATACATAAATCGAAGACTAGACTAGTAGTTTTAGATTTTTTGTATGTAATTAGTAAGGTTGCTAACTTTTTGCACACAATCAATGCAAAGGGGGAGATTGTTAGGTCCCTGATAATTGCATAGATTGTGTGCTAAGCCTTGTAATGGTGGGATATAGACGAGGGCTATATATATCCCACAAGGCAACCTTAGAAGTGAGCCATTCACACACATAGTCAAAGATTTGTAAAAGTGTTCAAGGAAGTTGTGGAATAGAATTCTAGTTTTCTCTCTACAATCTTCCTACCTTCACACACATTCATAGATATTCATCTTAACACACCCCAACATTCTGTTTCTGATGATGTTTTCTGTGAAGACCTAGCACATGAACTAACTGTCTTATTTGAGACAGAATCCCTAGGTCAAAATTCTTTAGATGAAAAGATAGAACCTCGAGATGAACCAACTATTGAACCTTTGATAGATTTTTATGAAACAATTGATCCTATGAATGAATTTTATGCAAACATACCTGTTGTACGTAATTTGAGTCGTATAGTAGATATACTTGAAAAGGAGAATGTTGAATTGCAACTTAAGTGTAAATCTTTAGAACAAATGCTTGCTTTGTGTGATAAATTGCCTCCACTTCCTAAGAAAGAATGTACTTATGCTTTTAAGGAAAGAGAAGTGATAGTTTCTGCTGAGGAATTATGTCTTGAGATTAAAAGCTTAAAATAAAAGATAATTCAACTAAAATAGGCTAACACACTTAAGCATCCATCTACTGTTGAAACCAATGTGTCTGAATGTGTTGGTGGGATTACTAAGAATGGGAAAGGGTCAACAACATCTAGGGCTGCTAAACTCATTACTATTCTTAAAAATCCTCTACGTTCTCAATTTGGTAACCGTGTTTCAAAAGTTGTACCTTCAACATAACTTGTTGTAAAGAAAGTTCATTCTCAAGATGGTTTTGTGTCAACTGAAAAGATTCCTATGATTCTAATGTCAAATAAATCAAAGAAGTGTATTTTAAAGAAATCAGTTAAGTCTAAACAATGCACAAGTTCTAAACCTAATTTGAGTGAGTATGATGCAAAGGAACGCAAAATCAAATAGAAAATTTTGCAAAATCAATCATCTCATGTGTCAACTGAAAAGTTTGGACTTCTAACAGAGGTGTTTTCCGTGTCACAAGTCATAATTCAAACTTGAGTTACAAGTTTGTATGGGTTCCTAAGTCAATGACTAAGAAAGTAGCAAACAAACCAAAGAAATCTGCTAGTCGACCTAGGAAGTCATCACATGTATTTCAATTTTCTTCTGTGAACAAAACATCTGATTGGAATAAGTTGTGTGTTAAGACTTCTGATAATGATGTAATACTTGATATTGTGTATGATGCTTCATGTAATATGGTTTTAAATGATGCTTTATTGTCTAAATTGCAAGATGCTGTACGTGATTATCTCCTTGTGATCCAAAGTTTATTGCTGGTACTAACCGTAGAGGACCCAAAAAACTTTGGGTACCTAAACTCTAGGATATTAACATTTACAGGGTTTCAACATATGTGTTTGGTATATCGATTCCGGTTGCTCTCGACACATGACGGGCGATAAATCCTTGCTTGCCAATTTCATTGACAAATTCCTAGGAACGATTACATTCGAAAATGATGAGATTGCAACGATAACGGGATATGGAGATTATGTGAAAAATGTCATAATGATCAAACGGGTCTCATATGTTGAGGGTTTGGGGTGCAGTTTGTTTAGTGTCAGCCAATTCTGCGATGGAGATCTCAAAGTTCTATTTGAATGTCGTCAATGCTCGATGCAATCCACCAATGGAAATGATCTCCTTGTTGGTAAACATTGTGCTTCACTATATACTATTGACCTCAATGAGGCACCATCACATGGAAACATGTGTTTGGCTACCCGTTTGACAAAAGAAAATTCAAGGTTATGGCATCACTGGATGTCACACCTGAATTACAAGGGTATTAATCGACTGGTATCTAAAGACTTAGTTGATGGTATTCCTAGATTTCAGTATGATAAGCATCATGTGTGTCCATTATGTGCGATGGGTAAGCTGAAACGGACCAATCATCTGCTTAAGCAAAACCCCAGTACTTTATCGTCTTTGCATTTATTGCATATGGACTTATGTGGACCCATGAGAATTTCTAGCCTCGGTGGCCGAAAACATGTGCTTGTCATTGTAGATGACTATACACAATTTACATGGATTTTTTTTTAGGACCAAATCTGAAACCCCCGCCATTATCATTGAGTTCATCAAAAAGACTCAACACTCTTTTAACAAACATGTTAAGAGCATCCGAACTGATAATGGGACGAAATTTAAGAATGACCTTCTTGATATTTATTTGAAAGACCAAGGCATTGAACATCAGTTCTCTGCTGCACGATCCCCTCAACATAATGGAGTAGTCGAACGACGTAATCGTACGTTGTGCGAGGCAGCTCGAACGATGCTTGCCTACTCCAAACTACCTCCAAAAATGTGGGGGGAGGCCATTTCAACTGCTTGTTATACCCAAAATTGTTGTATCATTAATAAATGCTTTGACAAAACTCCTTATGAGTTATTATATGGTAGATGCCTGAATGTCAAATATTTTCATGTCTTTGGTTGTATATGTTATGTACTTAATGATTTTGACAGCCTCAGAAAGTTTGATCCTCATGGCGATCAGGCCATATTTCTCGCTTATTCTAATGAAGACGATCAAGGATAGCATTAATGTCAAGTTCGATGAATTTTCAGGAATGGCTTTTGAACAACTCGGTTCAAAACCTGATCCTAATCTGGCTACTACTTCTTCCGTGCATAATTCAATATTCTTGAAGAAGGGTGTTCCAACGGTTACAACAGAGGAACTGGATATCTTGTTTGATAGTCATTATGCTCCTCAACGGAATTCAAATGTTCAAGCCGTACCAGTTACACCATAACAGTCAACTACTGTGGGGACTCAACCAAGTCTCTTTGATGAAGATTCAACACCAACTGATTCACATGTTGCTTCTTCATCCTCCCTCCCACCTCCTACTGCTGATAATCTTGAACCAATTCAAGATTCATCTGTTGATACAACTCCAGTTGTTTCTCCAGATACTCAAATGAATCCATTAGAAAGTGTTACATCAGCACAAGCGGATCAAGGCTCAACGTAAACAACGTTTGATGTTTCAATGGATACCACTGATGTACAACCTCTTCCACATCACAACTGATGGACTAAAAGTTATCCAATTGATCTTATCATTGGTGATGCATCTGCTCCAGTTTCAACTCGAAGGGCTACTCGAAATATGTGTCTATATACTACATTTCTTAGTAAGATTGAACCAACAACGGTTGCTCAAGCTTTACTAGATCCGAACTGGGTGGTAGCAATGCAAGAAGAAATAAATCAGTTGGATCGTTTGAAAGTATTGCGATTAGTTCCAAGACCAACGGGTCAACGACCAATAGGGTTTAAGTGGATTTTCAAGAACAAGAAGGATTCTGATGGAATTGTGGTTAGAAACAAAGCACGTCTTGTGGCCAACAGATATCGGCAACAAGAGGGTATTGATTATGACGAAACATTTGCTCCGGTTGCTAGGATTGAGGCTATTCATCTTTTCCTTGCATTTGCTTCTCATATGAAGTTCACGGTGTTTCAAATGGATTTCAAAACTGCTTTTTTGAATGGTCATCTTTAAGCGGAAGTTTATGTTGATCAATCAGAAGGCTTTGTCGATCTCATTCATCCAAACCACGTCTACTACTTGGAGAAAGCTTTGTATGGTCTGAAGCAAGCACCGCGTACATGGTACGAGACCTTAACAAAGTACTTGCTGGATAATGTCTTCTCTCGTGGAATGATTGATACAATGCTCTTCATCCGTAAAAACCATGGTCACATTCTCTTGGTTCAAATTTACGTTGATGATATTATTTTTGGTTCCATATCCCCAGCCCTTTGTAAAGAATTTGGTGACCTTATGGCCAACAAATTCGAAATGAGCATGCTTGACCAGCTTAATTTCTTCTTGGGGTTACAAGTAAAATAATTACCAAATAGGATTTTTATCAGTCAAACAAAGTATATCAATGATATGCTAAAATGATTTAAAATGACTGCTTTAAAACCAATGACAACCCCGATGAGGACATTACTAGATGCTGATGCTAATGGGGAACCCTTTGATGTTACGCTTTATCGAAGCATGGTTGGCTCTTTAATGTATCTGACTGCAAGTAGACCAGACATTACACTTGTTGTAACTGTTTGTGCCCGCTTTCAGCCGAACCCTAAGAAATCCTACTCCAAAGCGGTGGTTAGAATTTTTCAATACCTGAAAGGTACTCCTAATCTTGGAATCTGGTATCGACATGGATCTGATTTCAATCTCACTGCTTATACTAATGCGGATCATGGCAGTTGTCATGTTGATAGAAAAAGCACATCTAGATCAATTCAGATGTTGGGGAATAGGTTAGTTGGTTGGTCATCCAAGAAACAAAACTGTGTTTATTTATCAACTGATGAGTCTGAGTATATTGCTGCAGCTCATTGTTGTTCACAAGTTTTGTGGATGCAAACTCAACTCCTAGATTATGGCTTTAAGATAACTAAGACCCCGATATACTGTGATTCACATAGTGCAATTTCCATAACTAGCAACCTAGTTCAACATTCTAAGACTGAACACATAGATATTCGTTATCATTTCATTAAGGAGCATGATGAAAAAGGAGATGTAGAGTTATACTCTATGCCTACAAAAGTGCAATTAGCTGACATGTTCACTAAACCCTTAGATGAACTTAGGCTAAAGTTCTTGATAAAAGAAATTGGCATGGTAGAGTATAGTGCTTAACTTTCTTTAACTACATTGGGACTTAAACCAGGAATCATGTGTTTAGGGGGAATAATACTTTTCTAGGGGGAGCAACGGATACTTTATGCTTTAGATATTATCTTTCAATGGGGAGCCTTTAGATTTCTGTTAACTTCCTGGGTTTATTTTTCAATGGTCACAAAAGGGGGAGATAACTGATTGATGTCATATTTCAAGGGGGAGTTATTAAACTTTTCTTGCGAAAGGTCAAAATGGTGATAAACTTTACTGTATATCACATTTTGAGGGGGAGAAAGGGAGAAAATGAAAAGAAAATTAATTTTTCAAAAGTGAATTCATAAACTCTTTGTTTTATATCTGAAATAATTCACTAAGGCTTGTATACATCTCAGTATGCAACCCGTTTCAAAATTTGGTATCACTGAAGATGTGTACATTGTACATACTTCAAAGTTTTTCTAAGTACAAATGTTTTTTAGAAAATTCTTAAAAATTGAAAAAGATAAAATCTAAAAAGAATTGTTTTCACTGAATAAATGCTATTTTTAGCATTTTACCGAATCTGACAACCAACAGTGCAGATTCAGTAAGTTCAATGTTTTCAAAAATGGTCTCAGAAATGTTCTTCATTGAAAAAGTGATAAACTTGAAAAATCTTGTTAAAGATTTATCAAAATTTGAAGTCAAATGGATTAAAATTTGAAAATGGACTGCTTTCGGTATAATAGGCCCATTCGGTAAAGCCCATTCATTAAGTATCTTCGGTATCTATAAAAGGAGGGTCAAAGTCAAACTTTTTCTCTCACTGTTCTTAATTACATACCGAGTCTGATTAAACATACCGAATCTGCCTAATCTACTAAGTCCGTTATTCTTTATCTTCAAATCTTTGGTATTTCTTTATTTTAATCAAATTTAAGTTTCACATGTTGTAGATCTTAGATAAATACATGATTATTAACTAGAAAAGATCAATAAAAATAAGATTATGACATTTAATTTTGAAATTGTTGATTATACTGAATCTGAAGTCTGAATTCTTAAATCTTTGATTAAACTCAAATGATTAGGTTGATTGACATGAAATCTGGTCAAATCTGTGTTAAGTTGATTGATCTATCAATTGACTGAGTCGGATTACATGTTTAATTGATTGTTTGATGGATTCTGTACATACCAAATGTGTTCTTGCTACAGTACCGAGTCTGTTCAATTGATTGACATGTTTTCCTGTGTTAATTGAGGCGTTAATTGATTATGGTTATGATTTTGCATGATATGAGACTGAATATGCATGTTTGAGTGATTATCTATGAATTTTTAAGATACTGAATCTGTTTTTGACTTGATACCGAGTCTGCTATTTGGTACTTTGAAATAATTTGATTCTTATCTTGAAATACTTAACATGTTTTATTCTAAGTCTTTGAATTGAATACTCAAGCTTATTTGGAACTGAATCTAAAGTTTTCATGAATACCGAATCTGCTTGGACTGTGTTGAATAATTGACTAAGTGTTTTTCTGATTCCTTATGGTATATATTTGATTGTACATGATAGGGTGTAATGTGATGAATATCGTATGAATATCACGTTTGTCAAATGTTGGTACATATTTGGAATTAATGATTTTTATAACTTAGAAAAACCATAAAAATTATAAAATATGAAAAATACAATGGTTTTCAAAGGAAATAAGAATAGAGATATGTGCTTTATGATAACATCTTGTAGTCTTCTTTTTCTTATGTATACAGCTAAATGGCGAACAATCACTTCATCAATTCTGAAACCAACATCCCTTGCAATTACTGGACTGCTATTCTAGAAAGGCATACTTTATGGCCCGCTCTAAGCTCAACAGTTAGTGTGCCAGTCACAGACTTAGAGCTTCTTAATAGAACAATAAGGTTTGTGGAAGCTACACAACCTACATCTGCCAATCCACATGGAGAACCAGCTAAATTTGAATTTGAGTTGAGAGGGGTACAAGGATTCATGAGTATCACTAAAGCTGACTTTAGGAGGATCTTTCAGCTTCCTCTTTTACAGAATGCTCCTGATTTTCCTGCTACTCAGTAGATGATGAGCTCAATCTTCCAACTTGGTTATAGTGAAGCTACCAATGTTCCACCAGCTAAGTTCCAAAAGAAGTACTTGCACTCTCGGTGGTATGTGATCTTCTCGATCATCAACAGATGCTTGCTGATGACAAAGAGTGGATCTAACAGCTTAACTGTGCCAATGCTCAAGCTGTTCTACTCGTTCATAAGAGTGGAAACTCCGGATTATGCAGAACTCTTGTGGGATTTGGTTCAAGCAAAAGTAGACAAACCAAGGGGTTTCTACATCCCTTGTGAAAAGCTTTTCTGTATCTTTATCCATGATGCTATAACTGCTTGCAAAAATGAAAATATTTTTGTACCAGGTACACATGGATTACAGATGAAGAGATTTGGGTAGTTAAAGATGAATACCCTGGTGAATTCTGACAATAGGTTCACTGAACCAATTCCAGATTGGTTAGTGAGGTTAGTTGAACCCCAAGACGCTAGAATGTGTTCTTACTTTAAGGCTGTAGGAATTCCTCTTCCAAACCCGGTACAACAAGAACAAGTTAAACCAGCCGCGGTTCCAGCCCCAGAGGTTGTAGAAGAACATGTAGTTCAACCACCCTGGCCAGCTAATCCTCCACTTAGGATAAACCTCAAACGCCCTAGGGTAGCACAACAAGCTTAACCCATGAGGATCAGGGAACCTAGTCCTCTTAGGATTGAACCTACCCTATCAACTACACCTGAGAGCAATGACACCGATTCATCAGCAACTGAATCATTTCCTGAACATTCTCATAAGAAAACACGATATATGCCCGATGAGATGATTCAGACTCCGCCAACCCTACAAGTAACTAGATCTTGGACTACGAATCCTATCGTACGCCAAACAGTTACTCTAAACATCGGTGATACAGACCAAGACCTAGAGCCTATTAGGTCACCTTCACCCATTTCTGTATCACATCCAACAATAACAGTAAACCCTACACTAAATGAAGCGCAAGCTTCAGTAGACAAGAGAGCTAAACGCACGAATGGTAAAAAGACCAATCAGCCCATTCAATCTAAAGAGGACTTAATAATAAATCCTACTAAGAAAGGTGCTTCAGCCTTTCATAAAAAGCAAGTCGACACTGTTCATCTTTGATTTCCAGATTCTGTTCATAATTCGATTACACATACTTCAACAAACGTGTTAATCGCCTCTTTTACACCTATTTGGAACTGATTTTGAAAGTGAATTTGAAATTCTCAAATTTGGCCATGAAGAATACATTCGGTACTTGCACTTGAATCACACTCGGTATATATTCGGTATATGACAACATTCGGTTTCAGATACTGACTCGGTATAAGCTTCGGTATACATCTGATTTAGTTCCTGTTTGTTACTAGATCATATTGTGGCCCAATAAAGGCCTACCGAATCTTAATTTGGACTTACCAAAGCTTCTAAGCCCAACAAGCCTACTTCAGCCCAGTACTGAATCTGAGTGAAAAGTTGTCATTTTTGGTCCCTGACAAGTTTGAGGTTTTTGCAAGATCAGTCCCTTACCGAATCTGACTGCATATTTGACTATTTCAGCCCTGTCACGTTTCTGAATTTACAAGGGTGGTCCCATACCGAATCTGAACTAATGAGGACTTAACGAAAGATAACGAAACGTTCAAAAACAAAATTTGATTCACCGAAATCATATTTTGAGGGGGAGAAAAGGCGATAATACTTGATATTATTCAACATTTCGTGATGATGACACCCGATTTTATTGTGAGATTCAATCATCGAGAAAAGAGATGTTCTTGTTATTACAACACTCCAGAAAAATGTGCTTTTATCAGATTTGTGGAAGCGACAAAAGCTACAAAACTTGAGTCGATTGCTTTGTTAATGACTCCACGAGAACCATCGTCTGTTGAAAAGACTGTACATTATGAATATAGTTGTTCATGCCACAACAGAAGTGAACCTTCTCATTGTATCTTTATAAAACATAAACTTCATCAACAACTTCAAACAGAACTTCAACATATGCTAGAACAAGAAGTTCAAATGACATCTTCAGAGATTTCTAAGGTGCAAGCTCAAATTAATAAATTGGAATTTCAAGTTGCATACAGTAAATCAGAATCTGAAAAGCTTCAAAAGCAAGTGACTACTCTTCAAAGTGACTTAGAGAGTCAAGCAAAAACTTTCAAAGAAAAAGATGAGAGTTCCGCTCACATCATTCAGGATCTTCGTTCACAGGTTCTTGAAAAACTAATACTTTCCAAGGAACGTGAGCTTGATTCAAAGATCATCACTTAACTTCGAAATCAAAATCGAACATTAATGTGTGACTTTGAAAAATGCATGTCTGAGTTACAAAAGGAGTTAAATGTTAAATCAACACCAATTTCGAAACCCAAAATGGTGTCACTAGGAGTTAATACTGACCCGATATCAGTAGTGGATGCATCAACGACTATGATTCCAGATTCTCCTCAAACGGTTGAGAAGAAGGTCATCAAGACGAAATCCACTCCTCCTACGGTTTCGAAACCCAAGACAACATTTTCCTCAAGCAAAAAGATTTATTCAGGTTATGAAACCAACGTGAATCGTCCATTTCTGAAAACCACATACGGGGAGAATGGATAGATTATGGGTTATTGTGATCAATATGGTTAGTTTCCACACAAAACAAAGAAGTCATCCATAGGTCCGAGAAAAACCCCTCGCACCAAAGTTGACCTAGTTTCTAAAACTTCAAAGATTCAATTTTCAAAACAAGTGTCAATCAAAGCTGGCAACACACCCGTTTCAGCAACAACAACCAAATACTCTTTTAAAGAGTTACTCAAGCTTAATCCAAGATCTGTGAATATGGCTAAAACTTCATTCCCTTCAATTCCACCGGAACTATTCTCAAAAGCTAAACCAAATGTCTCGACAAAGTGGAATGAAGAATCTATAGATGCCATTGATGATACCTATAAATGGTATTTCAAACAACAATTATTTAACTTCACTACGATTTCCATATACTTCTGTATGGGACCCGGTCTTCAAAGAGATGTTAAACATCATACCTTGTCCGACGTAACTTGTCAAGGGGAAGAAAGTGTTCTTACTTCCAGGGTGAGCACCGATTATTCTTTCCAGGGGGAGTGAACACATGCTTACCACGATTCCTGACTCTGATACCTTGATTAAGTTTCCGTATTAGTTAAGGGGGAGCTATGCATGAAGATTCAATGCTGATTATCTTTGCGTACTCTCTGATACCCTTTCCCTTTTAGATCAAAATATGCTTAAGGGTTAATCACATTTTGAGGGGGAGATATAAGGGAAAGTACGAGATCTTCAGCAATTCAAGAATTCAAGAATATTCAAAGAAAATTCTCTAGAAGTCCATTGATGCTCCAAGAATTCAAGAAATTCAAGTTCGTCAACAACGGCTACATACATGAATCGAAGACTAGACTTGTAGTTTTAGATTTTTGTATGTAATTAGTAAGGTTGCTAAATTTTTGCACGCAATCAATGCAAAGGGGGAGATTGTTAGAACCCTGGGAATTGCATAGATTGTGTGCTAAGCCTTGTAATGGTGGGATATCGACTAGGGCTATATATATATCCCACAAGGCAACCTTAGAAGAGAGCCATTCACACACATAGCCAAAGATTTGTAAAGGTGTTCAAGGAAGTTATGGAATAGAATTCTAGTTTTCTCTCTACAATCTTCCTACTTTCATACACATTCATATGATATTCATCATATTACACCCCAATAGTAATCGTGTTCTTGTTTTTGAATTGCAGGTCTACACATCTACAATGTTTGATTTTCTGATTTAAACAGAAAATGTAAATGTTTAATGACAACGTAGTCGCTAATAAAACTGTGAAAATGCCAAAGCTTCAATGTCGACCAAATAACAAGTTTAAAAATGATTCAAAGACTAAAGATCTCACAAAATTAAAGCAAAAATGGTCGACAAACTCAAGTTCGTTCAGAAATGAATAAAAATGTCCAAATACGCAACAAATGCAAAATGTAAGTATAATGATGCAACAAACGTAAGAAGCAAAAATAATAAGCATGGTTCATAAGCGAAAGAAGACACATAAAAGAAAAGCCGCAGAAACGCTTGAAAGTTGCAACTTGCGCCAATAACGTTTCTGCCAACGCAAAACTATGGCACGATTGATGTGCAAGTAATTGTATCCTGTAAAATCGCAAACACTGGAATTACAATTATGAAAGTACACGTGGACACGAGAAGTAGTGTGGACATCATATATGATCAATGCTTTCGCAAGTTACCAGAAAGTATCAAGGCAGAGCTAATACTCACTGCAGTTTCACTATCTGGCTTCACAGGAGAATCTGCATGGCCGGTTGGGTAATTACCACTCAAAATAGAGCCTGTTGATGACATAGATACAAAGCTAATGTGCCAAGCATGGCTAGATATATACGTTATGCGATCTGCTTCGCGCTATAACATGTTGTTGGGGCGCTCTGCGCTTTCAAAATTTGGTATCATTCCCTGAACTATACATGGAATGATAAAGTTTACAACATGCAAGGGTGTTGCAACAATGAATTCTGCAGTAATACAACCAATTTGTGAAACTGTTAATACATAAGGCGTAGTAATAAAAAGCGCATGCTCAGAAGATAATTTGGTTGTCATAAATCGCGCCTATCCAGAACAAACAATAAAATTTGGTAACAATTAGATGCGGATGTTAAAAAGCAATTAGTGCAATTGTTTATAAAAAATATGGATGTCTTTGCGTGGTGTGAGCAAGACATGACTGGTGTTCCACGTAAAATTGCGGAACATAAATTTAATGCAAATCCTGCGTTAAAGCCAATCATTTAGAAACGCAGAGGCATGGCTCCAGATTGCATGAAATGATTATGCGAAGAGGTAACTAAGCTGGTTGATGCAGGAATTCTACGTGAAGTAAAGTACCAAAATAGGGTTGCGAACCCAGTGCTTGTTAAAAAGCCTGATGGATCGTGGCGGATGTGCATTGATTTCAAAGATATCAATAAAGCTTGCCCTAAAGACAACTATTTGCTACCAGAAATCGATTGGAAACTTGAATCGCTAAATGAATATCCTTTTAAGTGCTTTATGGAAGCTTACAGAGGGTACCATCAACTCCCGAGGGTGGAAGAAGATGAAGATAATACCGCATTTCATTCGGGCAAAGGTATATATTGCTATATCAAGATGTCATTTGGACTTAAGAATGTTGGCGCTACATATCAACGCTTGATAGCTAGCACATTCGAAAGTCAAATTGGGCTGAATATTGAAGCGTATGTAGATGATTTGGTAATCAAGAGCAAAACGCAAGATCAAATGTTGCAAAATATTGCGGAAATATTCCAATATATGCGTAGAATTAATATGAAGTTAAATCCATCAAAATGAAGTTTTGGTGAAAAAGAAGGAAAATTTTTCGGATATTACGTTGCTGAGCAAGGCATTAAGGCTAATCCCAAAAAGATAGCCGCCATTGAAAACATGACCACGCCAAAAACAATAAAGGAAGTGCAAAGTTTAACAGGCAAGTTAGCAGCTTTGACCAGATTTTTGTCAAAGGCTGCGGAACGACAATTGCCTTTCTTTAAAACACTAAAAGGATGTTTGAATTAGAAAAACTTTGTGTGGACTGCGGAAGCAGACAACGCATTTCAAGAAATGAAGCAATTGCTCGCAACGCTACCTACGTTAACTGCGCCTATAAATGGCAAAATCTTATATCTTTATGTCTCAATTGCAAATGAAGCTTTTGGATCAGTACTGGTTGCGAAACGCGAGAAAATGTGAAAGCCAATTTACTTTGTAAATAAGGCACTTACAGGAAGCGAAGTTAACTATGAAAATTTTGTATATGCATTGCTTCTAACTTCAAAAAGACTGCGGAGGTACTTTCAAGGGCATCCTATTCATGTATTAACTGATTTGTCAGTTAAACAAGTTCTAAATAAGCCTAAAATATCTGGAAGGCTTGTTAAATGGGCAATTGAGTTGTGGTCCTATGAGATAACTTACCTTCCGCAGACTTCTGTGAAGGGGCAAGTTCTCGCAGATTATCTTGCAGAGATGACATGCGAATTAAAAGTAATTCATGAAAGAATAGAGTTGAAACCTGTAAAAGGTGAAACGTGGGATTTATTTATAAATGGTGCTTCATGCATAGAAGGCGCAGGTGCAGGATTAGTTTTAACAAGCCCAAGTGGCGAGGAGCATACATACACATTGCGTTTCAATTTTGATGTTACAAATAATGAAGCTGAATATGAGGCGCTGATTACTGGGTTGAACATTGGGTATAAAATGAAAATCACTAAGTTACGCGCATATATTGATTCGCTTTTGGTCTCAAGTCAGTATAATGGCTCGTTTGACACGCATGAACTTTCTATGCAAAAGTATTTGAAACTGCTAAAAGAGTCCACTGAAAAGTTTGAACATTTTGAACTAGCACAAGTTTCAAGAAGCCAAAACAAAAAGGCAGATGCATTAAGCAAGTTGCCAGCTTTAAATTTCTCGCATTTTCAAAAGCAAGTTTGGGTGGAAGAATTTCCCAACAAAGCAATTGATGGCTGATTAATTGTTGCGGCCATTGAGGAAGTGCAACCAAATTGGATGAATCATATTATTGAAAATCTACGCAATAACACCCTGCCAGAAGATAAAAATGAAGCAAGATTAGTGCGCATAAGATCACCTATGTATACCATTGAAAATGACATCTTGTACCACAAATCTTACTACGGGCCACTAATGCGCTTTGTTGGGCCAGCAGGGGGAGAGATGATCATTGAAAAAGTACATGGCAGTTCTTGTACACTACATTCTGGTTACAAGACTATTGCTTCAAAAATTATGCGGCTGGGTTACTTTTGGCCAACACTATATCGGGATGTGGCAAAAATAGTAAAAAGATGCAAAAGTTGCCAAAGGCATGCGCCGTAGAACAGAAAATCACGGCACGACATGATTCCAGTAAATTCGCCATGGCCATTATATAAATGGGCAATTGATATTGTGGTACCATTTCCTGCGGGAGCAAGAAACGTAAAATTTTTGATTGTAGCGATTGATTATTTCACCAAGTGGGTGGAAGCAAAAGCATTGAACACAATTACAAGAGTGCAAGTGCAAAATTTTGTTTGGGAGTATATCATTTGTCGATTTGGTATACCTCGTGAAATTGTAAGTGACAACGGTGCACAGATAGCGAAAGATCCCTCTAAAAGTTGGTGCGAAGAAATGAACATTGTGCAGAAATTTACATCTGTTGCGCACCCGCAAGCCAATGGGTTATGCGAAGTTACTAACCGCGATATTGTTAGCGGCATTAAAAAGCGCTTAAAAGAAAAGCGCAGTGTATGGGTTGATGAACTATCCAATGTGCTATGGTCACATCGCACAACATTTAAGAAAAGTACTGGCAAAACACCCTTTAGTCTTGTGTATGGCTCAGAGGCAATGATTCCTGCAGAAATTCTTGTGCCAACACATAGGGTTGCCAATTTTAATGAAACTGCGAATAATGATGCTTTATGCGAAAACTTAAATTTTGTGGAGGAACACAGATTAATGGCTACGATAAAAGAGGCGAAAAATAAACAACAGATTGCAAAATATTATAAAACAAAGGTGCGTGCTTTAGCCTTTGATGTCGGTGAGTGAGTTTTGCATAACAATGAAGAAAGTCGCGAAGAAAATGTTGGTAAATTGGGACCCAACTGGGAAGGTCCCTACCAAATAATAGCAATAAACGCGATTGGTTCTTACAAGCTCGCAGACATTGAAGGAAGAATCATCCCTAATGCATGATTTGCGCAATGATTTGCATGCAGAAAAACTCAGAAATATTGTAACTCTGTAATCAGAAATGTATATGCAATTTTATATGAATAAATGGTGACTGTTTACTACAATAAGAATGGAAAAATATTATGTTCGCGATTTAACTCTTTTATTTGAAAAATGGTTAAAGTCCATACAAAAGATTAAACACGCAGTATTGTAATAGCGAAGGAAACGCCGGCTATAATGGAACATATAATATAATTGAAGTGTTAACGAAATGCTGGGATTTATACATATTAATTTCCTAAGATTGTGAATTTCCCAACTTAGATGCGTCGCGATAACACACTTGGCGTATTTTTAAAAAAACTTATTGCCTAAGGATCGTTTCGGCAAACTTAGAAGATTCGTAATTTATATTGATTACACGATAAAAAGATTGTTTCTTGAAAGTAAATATTTGTTATATGCACAGTAATATCGAAATTGCAAAGGACAAGTCTAGCGATTACGAATATATATTGAAACAAAGCACTATAAAAATAAACAATTGCAATTGAGTATTGATGAAACATGACTAGAAACTTCGAAATCAACAGGTTTAATTCACACAAAGGCGGAATTAGTGAATCAAACCATTCAAGTGAATATTGTGCTTTTTCGGATTAATTTAGTCAAACCACAACAATGGATTGTGTGATTAGATTAACACCTAGAGCTATTATTCACCTATTGAGTGATTTGGGTTGATAGAGAATCAGATAAGGCTACCAGATCAGAGTGATGTGTGTGTAATGAGAGGCTTAACCTAAAATGAAGAACATAATACTTAAATACCCCTGCTGTTGAGTCAATCACGCGAGTCAGCTGTCATTCGTACGAATGATCTATCTCAGCCGTGTGGGTGATCACTCACTCGTGTATATATACTCAGATTAGATTTGTGACTCAGCGCAGCTCAACCATGCGTATAAGCTTATCAGCCGTACGAGTGAGACTTCACTCGTACATCTGACAGAGTCCCGTATAAGCTTGTCAGCCGTACGAGTGAGACTTCACTCGTACATCTGACAGAGTCTAATAATGTCAGACATCCTTATCCCATTCCTGCAGAACCTGTAACCACATATAAACACAGATAGGATAATAACGAGCGATCATGGTAGCCCATAAACTGAAGTACTGTTCACAAACATAAGGTAGATGTCTAGGGACTTACAGAAAATGCATCAACAACTCCCCCTAGGACCTAAACCATCGATTACAATAAAGTAAATGTTGGTGAAATACATATAAGTCCAAAAGTGTAGTGACCCGAACTTTTCCATGTTTATATATATTAATTGAGATTGATATTTACATGATTAAATGTTTCCAACATGTTAAGCAATCAAACTTGTTAAGACTTGATTAATTGAAATATGTTTCATATAGACAATTGACCACCCAAGTTGACCGGTGATTCACGAACGTTAAAACTTGTAAAAACTATATGATGACATATATATGGATATATATATAGTTAACATGATACTATGATAAGTAAACATATCATTAAGTATATTAACAATGAACTACATATGTAAAAACAAGACTACTAACTTAATGATTTTTAAACGAGACATATATGTAACGATTATCGTTGTAAAGACATTTAATGATATTCATACATGATAATATAATAATTTAAAATCTCATTTGATATTATAAACATTGGGTTAACAACATTTAACAAGATCGTTAACCTAAAGGTTTCAAAACAACACTTACATGTAACGACTAACGATGACTTAACGACTCAGTTAAAATGTATATACATGTAGTGTTTTAATATGTATTTATACACTTTTGAAAGACTTCAATACACTTATCAAAATACTTCTACTTAACAAAAATGCTTACAATTACATCCTCGTTCAGTTTCATCAACAATTCTACTCGTATGCACCCGTATTCGTACTCGTACAATACACAGCTTTTAGATGTATGTACTATTGGTATATACACTCCAATGATCAGCTCTTAGCAGCCCATGTGAGTCACCTAAAATATGTGGGAACCATCATTTGGCAACTAGCATGAAATATCTCATAAAATTACAAAAATATGAGTAATCATTCATGACTTATTTACATGAAAACAAATTTACATATCCTTTATATCTAATCCATACACCAACGACCAAAAACACCTACAAACACTTTCATTCTTCAATTTTCTTCATCTAATTGATCTCTCTCAAGTTCTATCTTCAAGTTCTAAGTGTCCTTCATTTATTCTACAAGTTCTAGTTACATAAAATCAAGAATACTTTCAAGTTTGCTAGCTCACTTCCAATCTTGTAAGGTCATCATCCAACCTCAAGAAATCTTTGTTTCTTATAGTAGGTTATCATTCTAATACAAGGTAATAATCATATTCAAACTTTGGTTCAATTTTTATAGCTATAACAATCTTATTTCAAGTGATGATCTTACTTGAACTTGTTTTCGTGTCATGATTCTGCTTCAAGAACTTCGAGCCATCCAAGGATCCGTTGAAGCTAGATCCATTTTTCTCTTTTCCAGTAGGTTTATCCAAGGAACTTAAGGTAGTAATGATGTTCATAACATCATTCAATTCATACATATAAAGCTATCTTATTCGAAGGTTTAAACTTGTAATCACTAGAACATAGTTTAGTTAATTCTAAACTTGTTCGCAAACAAAAGTTAATCCTTCTAACTTGACTTTTAAAATCAACTAAACACATATTCTATATCTATATGATATGCTAACTTAATGATTTAAAACCTGGAAATACAAAAAACACCGTAAAACCGGATTTACGCCTTCGTAGTAACACCGCGGGCTGTTTTGGGTTAGTTAATTAAAAACTATGATAAACTTTGATTTAAAAGTTGTTATTCTGAGAAAATTATTTTTATTATGAACATGAAACTATATCCAAAAATTATGGTTAAACTCAAAGTGGAAGTATGTTTTCTAAAATGGTCATCTAGACGTCGTTCTTTCGACTGAAATGACTACCTTTACAAAAATAACTTGTAACTTATTTTTCGACTATAAACCTATACTTTTTAGGTTTAGATTCATAAAATAGAGTTCAATATGAAACCATAGCAATTTGATTCACTCAAAACGGATTTAAAATGAAGAAGTTATGGGTAAAGCAAGATTGGATAATTTTTCTCATTTTAGCTACGTGAAAATTGGTAACAAATCTATTCCAACCATAACTTAATCAACTTGTATTGTATATTATGTAATCTTGAGATACCATAGACACGTATACAATGTTTCGACCTATCATGTCGACACATCTATATATATTTCGGAACAACCATAGATACTCTATATGTGAATGTTGGAGTTAGCTATACAGGGTTGAGGTTGATTCCAAAATATATATAGTTTGAGTTGTGATCAATACTGAGATACGTATACACTGGGTCGTGGATTGATTCAAGATAATATTTATCGATTTATTTCTGTACATCTAACTGTGGACAACTAGTTGTAGGTTACTAACGAGGACAGCTGACTTAATAAACTTAAAACATCAAAATATATTAAAAGTGTTGTAAATATATTTTGAAGATACTTTGATATATATGTATATATTGTTATAGGTTCGTGAATCAACCAGTGGCCAAGTCTTACTTCCCGACAAAGTAAAAATCTGTGAAAGTGAGTTATAGTCCAACTTTTAAAATCTAATATTTTTGGGATTAGAATACATGCAGGTTTTATAAATGATTTATAAAATAGACACAAGTACGTGAAACTACATTCTATGGTTGAATTATCGAAATCGAATATGCCCCTTTTTATTAAGTCTGGTAATCTAAGAATTAGGGAACAGACACCCTAATTGACGCGAATCCTAAAGATAGATCTATCAGGCCCAACAAGCCCCATCCAAAGTACCGGATGCTTTAGTACTTCGAAATTTATATCATATCCGAAGGGTGTCCCGGAATGATGGGGATATTCTTATATATGCATCTTGTTAATGTCGGTTACCAGGTGTTCACCATATGAATGATTTTTTATCTCTATGTATGGGATGTATATTGAAATATGAAATCTTGTGGTCTATTATTATGATTTGATATATATAGGTTAAACCTATAACTCACCAACATTTTTGTTGACGTTTTAAGCATGTTTATTCTCAGGTGATTATTAAGAGCTTCCGCTGTCGCATACTTAAATAAGGACGAGATTTGGAGTCCATGCTTGTATGATATTGTGTAAAAACTGCATTCAAGAAACTTATTTTGTTGTAACATATTTGTATTGTAAACCATTATGTAATGGTCGTGTGTAAACAGGATATTTTAGATTATCATTATTTGATAATCTACATAAAGCTTTTTAAACCTTTATTGATGAAATAAAGGTTATGGTTTGTTTTAAAATGAATGCAGTCTTTGAAAAACGTCTCATATAGAGGTCAAAACCTCGCAACGAAATCAATTAATATGGAACGTTTTTAATCAATAAGATCGGGACATTTCAGTTGGTATCCGAGCGTTGGTCTTAGAGAACCAGAATTTTGCATTAGTGTGTCTTATCGAGTTTGTTAGGATGCATTAGTGAGTCTGGACTTCGACCGTGTTTACTTGAAAAATGATTGCTTAACAAATTTTGTTGGAAACTATATTTTTATTAACATGTGAATATTATGTGATATATTAATCTCTTAACGTGTTTGATATTACGTGATAGATGTCTACCTCTAGAACAAGTCCCATTGACTCACCTAATAATAATGAAGAGTCAAATGTAAATTGGAATGATTCGTGGACTGATTCACAAGTTCCCGAAGAGGAACCGGAAGAAGAGTCGGAACCGGAAGAAGAGTCGGAACCGGAAGAAGAATCGGAACCGGAAGAAGAATCGGAACCGGTGGGGGAAATAATAAAACGGTTAAGTAAAAGAAAATCCCCAACCAACCGACCAAGGTTAATTATGGTCAATGGTGTTTCCGCCAAGGAAGCAAAATATTGGGAGGATTACCAAATCTCCGATGAATCGGATTCCGACGAGAATTCCGATGATGTTATAGAAATTACCCCAACTGAATTTAAAAAGGCAAAAGAAAATAATAAGGGAAAGGGCATAAAAATAGAGAAATCTAATTCCAACCCCGATGAACTTTATATGTATCGTCAACCCCCGAAGTCCTTAAGTTGTAGCAATGACCCGGGAACCTCTAAACCACCAGGTTTTTCTAAACCAATGTGGAAAACAACGGTTCGTATTAGGGGAACATCATATATCCCTAGAAACTTGGTAAAACGAACCAAAACCGAAGAAGAAGAAACAAGCGAGTCAGAATAAGATAGTTGTATTCGTGTGGTGTAATATATGTAATATAGTGTGCTTATGCTTTATGATATATGTAAAATTTGCTTGTATTAATAAGTATTTTTTTTATGAATCTAACTCTTGTCTATTTTACAGTATAAAAACACAAAATGGATAGACAACCCAATATTTTAAGAGACCTACCTGGAGACATGATTGATGAAATCTTGTCTAGAGTCGGTCAGAATTCTTCGGCACAACTATTTAAGGCGAGATCAGTTTGTAAGACATTCGAAGAACGTTCCAAGAATGCCTTGGTTTATAAAAGGCTTTCGTTCGAAAGATGGGGGATATCACATTGGGAAATCCATAAGTTACGATGTGTTTACTTTGACGCATATATTGCGGGGAACCCAAATGCTATTTTACGCAATGGGTTAAGAAATTATTTTGACTCAATATATCCGAATATTGGACTTCGTGATTTAGAAAAAGCGGCTAACATGCAACATAAAGAAGCATGTTATGCTTACGGATTAGTAATGTTCGCTTCTCACCAAAGTGAGAACAAGAACATCAGGCTACAACTATTAAACAAAACGTTTCCACAAGTAACGGAGTCGGTAATTGGGGTAAGAAATGAGGTTTTTAGATTGTTACGAGACTATTGGACATTACGTAACCGTCGTCCCTTTGACGACGTTACAACACGCTGTCTTATCAACGGCCATAACGGTTATGTTCCACAAGACCAAGGATGGGAAGTAATCCTTGTAAAACCAGAATGCATGACTTGTTTCTGGACGTATGAATTACGTGTCTTTATTACCTTTGCTGAACGACTTGTGTACTAGCTAGAATTATCTTCACAACCATCTTGTATCAAATTTATTGTGTGCTATATTTCATGCTATATGTAAAATAAGCGGTATTGTAAGTTTGTAAAATATTGTGTAAAAGTTTGAACGCGAAATATTATTATAACCAGTTTTTCATATAGAATTGTAGTAGTTGAATTGTATATTAGCTACTAAGTATGAACTTAACGGGTAGGTACTACCCGAATTTAAACTTATAAAACGCTAATATGAAGAAAAAGCTTTTATAAATGAGTTCATATTATGCTACGAAATACTATTAACTACTCTTAATATTCTGTATGATTAACTTGTTCCATTTGACTATTTTGAAGGAAATGGCACCGACTACTCGACACACTGTGAATATGAATGAAGAGGAATTCCGTACTTTTATAGCTTCAAACATAGCCGCAGTACAGGCTGCGCTACATACCAACAATAACCTTGGATCTAGCAGTACAGGAAATCGTGTAGGATGCTCCTACAAAGAATTCACTGCCTGCAAACCTTTGGAATTTGATGGAACCGAAGGACCGATCGGATTGAAACGGTGGACCGAGAAGGTCGAATCGGTGTTTGCCATAAGTAAGTGTACTGAAGAGGACAAAGTGAAGTATGCTACGCATACCTTCACAGGTTCTGTGTTAACATGGTGGAATACCTATCTAGAGCAAGTGGGACAAGACGATGCATACGCACTACCGTGGTCAGCATTCAAGCACTTGATGAACGAGAAGTACCGTCCCAGAACCGAGGTCAATAAGCTCAAGACAGAACTTAGAGGGTTACGAACCCAAGGATTTGATATTACCACGTACGAAAGACGATTCACAGAATTGTGCCTATTGTGTCCGGGAGCATTCGAAGATGAGGAAGAGAAGATCGACACGTTTGTGAAAGGATTACCGGAAAGAATCCAAGAAGATATAAGTTCACACGAGCCCGCCTCCATACAACAGGCATGTAGAATGGCTCACAAACTAGTGAACCAGATTGAAGAAAGAATTAAAGAACAGACTGCTGAAGAGGCCAATGTGAAGCAAGTCAAAAGAAAGTGGGAGGAAAATGGTGATAAGAATCACTAATACAACAACAACAGCAATTACAACAATAATCGCAACAATTATCCCAACAATCGCAACATCAATCACAACTACAACAAACGGCCCAACAACAACAACAACAACAGCAACTACAACAATCATCCCAACAACAATAATAACCGCAACAACAACAACAATCAGAAGCAGCTATGCCAAAGGTGTGAAAAGTATCACTCGGGGTTCTGCACCAAATTTTGCAACAAGTGTAAAAGAAATGGTCATAGCACGACGAAGTGTGAGGTCTACGGACCAGGGCTTAATAGAACGAAAGGAACAAATGGTGTCCGAACGAGTAATGGCGGAGCAAGTAGTGTCGGAGCAAGTTATGCCAATGTAGTTTGTTATAAATGTGGAAAAACGGGCCACATTATTAGAAATTGCCCGAACCAGGAGAACACGAATGGACAAGGCCGCGGAAGAGTTTTCAATATTAATGCGGCAGAGGCACAGGAAGACCCGGAGCTTGTTACGGGTACGTTTCTTATTGACAATAAATCTGCTTACGTTTTATTTGATTCGGGTGCGGATAGAAGCTATATGAGTAGAGATTTTTGTGCTAAATTAAGTTGTCCATTGACGCCTTTGGATAGTAAATTTTTACTCGAATTAGCAAATGGTAAATTAATTTCAGCAGATAATATATGTAGGAATCGAGAAATTAAACTGGTTAGCGAAACATTTAAGATTGATTTGATACCAGTAGAGTTAGAGAGTTTTGATATGATAATCGGTATGGACTGGTTGAAAGAAGTGAAAGCAGAGATCGTTTGTTACAAAAATGCAATTCGCATTATACGAGAAAAAGGAAAACCCTTAATGGTGTACGAAGAAAAGGGCAACACGAAGCTACATCTTATTAGTAATTTGAAGGCACAAAAACTAATAAGAAAAGGTTGCTATGCTGTTCTAGCACACTTCGAGAAAGTACAAACTGAAGAAAAGAGCATCAATGATGTTCCCATTGCAAAAGAATTTCCCGATGTATTTCCGAAAGAATTACCGGGATTACCCCCACATCGATCCGTTGAATTTCAAATAGATCTTGTACCAGGAGCTGCACCAATAGCTCGTGCTCCTTACAGACTCGCACCCAGCGAGATGAAAGAACTACAAAGCTAATTACAAGAACTTTTAGAGCGTGGTTTCATTCGACCAAGCACATCACCGTGGGGAGCTCCTGTTTTGTTTGTCAAGAAGAAAGATGGTACATTCAGGTTGTGTATCGACTACCGAGAGTTGAACAAACTTACCATCAAGAACCGCTACCCACTACCGAGAATCGACGACTTATTTGATCAACTACAAGGCTCGTATGTTTATTCAAAGATTGACTTACGTTCCGGGTATCATCAAATGCGGGTGAAAGAAGATGATATTCCAAAGACTGCTTTCAGAACACGTTACGGTCATTACGAGTTTATGGTCATGCCGTTTGGTTTAACTAATGCACCAGCTGTGTTCATGGACCTTATGAACCGAGTGTGTGGACCATACCTTGACAAGTTTGTCATTGTTTTCATTGATGACATACTTATTTACTCAAAGAATGACCAAGAACACGGTGAACATTTGAGAAAGGTGTTAGAAGTATTGAGGAAGGAAGAATTGTACGCTAAGTTTTCAAAGTGTGCATTTTGGTTGGAAGAAGTTCAATTCCTCGGTCACATAGTGAACAAAGAAGGTATTAAGGTGGATCCGGCAAAGATAGAAACTGTTGAAAAGTGGGAAACCCCGAAAACTCCGAAACACATACGCCAGTTTTTAGGACTAGCTGGTTACTACAGAAGGTTCATCCAAGACTTTTCCAAAATAGCAAAACCCTTGACTGCATTAACGCATAAAGGGAAGAAATTTGAATGGAATGATGAACAAGAGAAAGCATTTCAGTTATTGAAGAAAAAGCTAACTACGGCACCTATATTGTCATTGCCTGAAGGGAATGATGATTTTGTGATTTATTGTGACGCATCAAAGCAAGGTCTCAGTTGTGTATTAATGCAACGAACGAAGGTGATTGCTTATGCGTCTAGACAATTGAAGATTCACGAACAAAATTATACGACGCATGATTTGGAATTAGGCGCGGTTGTTTTTGCATTAAAGACTTGGAGGCACTACTTATATGGGGTCAAAAGTATTATATATACCGACCACAAAAGTCTTCAACACATATTTAATCAGAAACAACTGAATATGAGGCAGCGTAGGTGGATTGAATTATTGAATGATTACGACTTTGAGATTCATTACCACCCGGGGAAGGTAAATGTGGTAGCCGGTGCCTTGAGCAGGAAGGACAGAGAACCCATTCGAGTAAAATCTATGAATATAATGATTCATAATAACCTTACTACTCAAATAAAGGAGGCGCAACAAGGAGTTTTAAAAGAGGAAAATTTAAAGGATGAAATACCCAAAGGATCGGAGAAGCATCTTAATATTCGGGAAGACGGAACCCGGTATAGGGCTGAAAGGATTTGGGTACCAAAATTTGGAGATATGAGAGAAATGGTACTTAGAGAAGCTCATAAAACCAGATACTCAATACATCCTGGAACGGGGAAGATGTACAAGGATCTCAAGAAGCATTTTTGGTGGCCGGGTATGAAAGCCGATGTTGCTAAATACGTAGGAGAATGTTTGACGTGTTCTAAGGTCAAAGCTGAGCATCAGAAACCATCAGGTCTACTTCAACAACCCGAAATCCCGGAATGGAAATGGGAAAAAATTACCATGGATTTCATCACTAAATTGCCAAGGACTGCAAGTGGTTTTGATACTATTTGGGTAATAGTTGATCGTCTTACCAAATCAGCACACTTCCTGCCAATAAGAGAAGATGACAAGATGGAGAAGTTAGCACGACTGTATTTGAAGGAAGTCGTCTCCCGACATGGAATACCAATCTCTATTATCTCTGATAGGGATGGCAGATTTATTTCAAGATTCTGGCAGACATTACAGCAAGCATTAGGAACTCGTCTAGACATGAGTACTGCCTATCATCCACAAACTGATGGGCAGAGTGAAAGGACGATACAAACGCTTGAAGACATGCTACGAGCATGTGTTATTGATTTCGGAAACAGTTGGGATCGACATCTACCGTTAGCAGAATTTTCCTACAACAACAGCTACCATTCAAGCATTGAGATGGCTTCGTTTGAAGCACTTTATGGTAGAAAGTGCAGGTCTCCGATTTGTTGGAGTGAAGTGGGCGATAGACAGATTACGGGTCCGGAGATTATACAAGAAACTACCGAGAAGATCATCCAAATTCAACAACGGTTGAAAACCGCCCAAAGTTGACAAAAGAGCTACGCTGACATTAAAAGAAAAGATATCGAATTTGAAATTGGAGAGATGGTCATGCTTAAAGTTTCACCTTGGAAAGGCATTGTTCGATTTGGTAAACGAGGGAAATTAAATCCAAGGTATATTGGACCATTCAAGATTATTGATCGTGTCGGACTAGTAGCTTACCGACTTGAGTTACCTCAACAACTCACGGCTGTACATAACACTTTCCACGTCTCGAATTTGAAGAAATGTTTTGCTAAAGAAGATCTCACTATTCCGTTAGATGAAATCCAAATCAACGAAAAACTTCAATTCATCGAAGAACCCGTCGAAATAATGGATCGTGAGGTTAAAAGACTTAAGCAAAACAAGATACCAATTGTTAAGGTTCGATGGAATGCTCGTAGAGGACCCGAGTTCACCTGGGAGCGTGAAGATCAGATGAAGAAGAAATACCCGCATCTATTTCCAGAAGATTCGTCAACACCTTCAACAGCTTAAAATTTCGGGACGAAATTTATTTAACGGGTAGGTACTGTAGTGACCCGAACTTTTCCATGTTTATATATATTAATTGAGATTGATATTTACATGATTAAATGTTTCCAACATGTTAAGCAATCAAACTTGTTAAGACTTAATTAATTGAAATATGTTTCATATAGACAATTGACCACCCAAGTTGACCGGTGATTCACGAACGTTAAAACTTGTAAAAACTATATGATGACATATATATGGATATATATATATAGTTAACATGATACTATGATAAGTAAACATATCATTAAGTATATTAACAATGAACTACATATGTAAAAACAAGACTACTAACTTAATGATTTTTAAACGAGACATATATGTAACGATTATCGTTGTAAAGACATTTAATGATATTCATACATGATAATATCATGATAATATCATGATAATATAATAATTTAAAATCTCATTTGATATTATAAACATTGGGTTAACAACATTTAACAAGATCGTTAACCTAAAGGTTTCAAAACAACACTTACATGTAACGACTAACGATGACTTAACGACTCAGTTAAAATGTATATACATGTAGTGTTTTAATATGTATTTATACACTTTTGAAAGACTTCAATACACTTATCAAAATACTTCTACTTAACAAAAATGCTTACAATTACATCCTCGTTCAGTTTCATCAACAATTCTACTCGTATGCACCCGTATTCGTACTCGTACAATACACAGCTTTTAGATGTATGTACTATTGGTATATACACTCCAATGATCAGCTCTTAGCAGCCCATATGAGTCACCTAACACATGTGGGAACTATCATTTGGCAACTAGCATGAAATATCTCATAAAATTACAAAAATATGAGTAATCATTCATGACTTATTTACATGAAAACAAATTTACATATCCTTTATATCTAATCCATACACCAACGACCAAAAACACCTACAAACACTTTCATTCTTCAATTTTCTTCATCTAATTGATCTCTCTCAAGTTCTATCTTCAAGTTCTAAGTGTTCTTCATTTATTCTACAAGTTCTAGTTACATAAAATCAAGAATACTTTCAAGTTTGCTAGCTCACTTCCAATCTTGTAAGGTCATCATCCAACCTCAAGAAATCTTTGTTTCTTACAGTAGGTTATCATTCTAATACAAGGTAATAATCATATTCAAACTTTGGTTCAATTTTTATAACTATAACAATCTTATTTCAAGTGATGATCTTACTTGAACTTGTTTTCGTGTCATGATTCTGCTTCAAGAACTTCGAGCCATCCAAGGATCCGTTGAAGCTAGATCCATTTTTCTCTTTTCTAGTAGGTTTATCCAAGGAACTTAAGGTAGTAATGATGTTCATAACATCATTCAATTCATACATATAAAGCTATCTTATTCGAAGTTTTAAACTTGTAATCACTAGAACATAGTTTAGTTAATTCTAAACTTGTTCGCAAACAAAAGTTAATCCTTCTAACTTGACTTTTAAAATCAACTAAACACATATTATATATCTATATGATATGCTAACTTAATGATTTAAAACCTGGAAACACGAAAAACACCGTAAAACAGGATTTACGCCGTCGTAGTAACACCGCGGGCTGTTTTGGGTTAGTTAATTAAAAACTATGATAAACTTTGATTTAAAAGTTGTTATTCTGAGAAAATTATTTTTATTATGAACATGAAACTATATCCAAAAATTATGGTTAAACTCAAAGTGGAAGTATGTTTTCTAAAATGGTCATCTAGACGTCGTTCTTTCGACTGAAATGACTACCTTTACAAAAATGACTTGTAACTTATTTTTCCGACTATAAACCTATACTTTTTCTGTTTAGATTCATAAAATAGAGTTCAATATGAAACCATAGCAATTTGATTCACTCAAAACGGATTTAAAATGAAGAAGTTATGGGTAAAGCAAGATTGGATAATTTTTCTCATTTTAGCTACGTGAAAATTGGTAACAAATCTATTCCAACCATAACTTAATCAACTTATATTGTATATTATGTAATCTTGAGATACCATAGACACGTATACAATGTTTCGACCTATCATGTCGACACATCTATATATATTTCGGAACAACCATAGACACTCTATATGTGAATGTTGGAGTTAGCTATACAGGGTTGAGGTTGATTCCAATATATATATAGTTTGAGTTGTGATCAATACTGAGATACGTATACACTGGGTCGTGGATTGATTCAAGATAATATTTATCGATTTATTTCTGTACATCTAACTGTGGACAACTAGTTGTAGGTTGCTAACGAGGACAGCTGACTTAATAAACTTAAAACATCAAAATATATTAAAAGTGTTGTAAATATATTTTGAACATACTTTGATATATATGTATATATTGTTATAGGTTCATGAATCAACCAGTGGCCAAGTCTTACTTCCTGACGAAGTAAAAATCTGTGAAAGTGAGTTATAGTCCCACTTTTAAAATCTAATATTTTTGGGATGAGAATACATGCAGGTTTTATAAATGATTTACAAAATAGACACAAGTACGTGAAACTACATTCTATGGTTGAATTATCGAAATCGAATATGCCCCTTTTTATTAAGTCTGGTAATCTAAGAATTAGGGAACAGACACCCTAATTGACGCAAATCCTAAAGATAGATCTATCGGGCCCAACAAGCCCCATCCAAAGTACCGGATGCTTTAGTACTTCGAAATTTATATCATATCCGAAGGGTGTCCCGAAATGATGGGGATATTCTTATATATGCATCTTGTTAATGTCGGTTACCAGGTGTTCACCATATGAATGATTTTTTATCTCTATGTATGGGATGTGTATTGAAATATGAAATCTTGTGGTCTATTATTATGATTTGATATATATAGGTTAAACCTATAACTCACCAACATTTTTGTTGACGTTTTAAGCATGTTTATTCTCAGGTGATTATTAAGAGCTTCCGCTATCGCATACTTAAATAAGGACGAGATTTGGAGTCCATGCTTGTATGATATTGTGTAAAAACTGCATTCAAGAAACTTATTTTGTTGTAACATATTTGTATTGTAAACCATTATGTAATGGTCGTGTGTAAACAGGATATTTTAGATTATCATTATTTGATAATCTACGTAAAGCTTTTTAAACCTTTATTGATGAAATAAAGGTTATGGTTTGTTTTAAAATGAATGCAGTCTTTGAAAAACGTCTCATATAGAGGTCAAAACCTCGCAACGAAATCAATTAATATGGAACGTTTTTAATCAATAAGAACGGGACATTTCAAAAAGTACCATCAGTTTAACATCAAATACACATCCAGATTCTCTCTCTCGCATAAATACATCATCAAAAACAAAATAAAAACTAGCAATACAGTATCCAACATGATTTAGTTAGCCTGAGCTTGGTTTGAGCTTTGAGCATCACTTTCTCTGTTGAGGTATGCATAGTAGACATCGATCATACGTTGATATCTCATAGCTTCCTCATTTTTATCATCTATGAACGTAATGTGATGGCGGTGAAGTGTCTCCACATCAAATCTCGATAAGTTTATCAGCCACATAGGATCTAGAATACTCACATTGTCAAACTGTATTCTTCCATCTTCTTTATCAATCCCAGTCAAAATCACTGCTTCCTCCGACAGCTCGTCATAGAACCACCATCTGAAGTTTTTACATATATCCTTGGGTAAGGGCATCAAGGGCGATTTTTTCATGTACTTAGCTGGACGAAACTTAACAATGCTAATAGGTCCACCTTTCGAATTTCTCTTTGTCGGATGCATGGAAAACCTGGCAGCTCTTGACTTAAAGATATCCCATTTCCCTATCTTATACTCATATCTGAGTTTTTTCTGAAACAACCTGGAAAGGTCACTATCTTCAGCGTTCAACATCTTCAGCTTCGCAAGTTGCATGATCTCAAAGTAAGGTAGAGTTTTGAAGTGACTCGGTCTTGCCATATAATCAACTCCTCCTTCCCTCTTGATCGCAAAACAATTGATCTCCTTGAAGTAACCCCAGCTCAAAATTTTACCATTGGAATACTTCTTGGTTCTCTTTCCCCTTTCATAGAAACTAACAAACTTCGGCTCGAGTTCTAGCTTATTCAACCGATCAGGGTTAACAACGTTTTGTTTCCACCAACTCTGACTGATCTCATCTTCTTCAACGTTTCTGTTAACTTTAACCCTATCACGTTCGAACTACTTATTAATCTCATTTCATGCCTCGGCTTTAGCTTGCTCAGCTCAGAGTTTCTTTTTCTTCAGCTCAGTCTCTTTTCTTTCTTTCTCAACGAGCAGTTTCTCATGTCAGATTTTCTTATTTCTTTCCATTAACTCATCAACTTCCTTGATTTTCTCCTTGTATACCTTCCTCGTCTCTTCCAATTCATTCAATCTCTTTGTTTTCACCTCACTACTCAAATTGAAAAAGTCACTTAAAGTGTTGAGTGGCGGATTTGAGTATGGCTCAAGTGAAGGCATAACAATTTCAACTTCTTCTTCTTCTTCTTCTTCATTAGATTCTGTTACCAATTCATCTTCAGATTCAACAATCACATCCTCTTTAACATTATCCTTACCAATAGAAGCTTCACTCTTTTCATCCACAAACAAATTATCGAAATCACTTAAGTTGATATTTTGGATTGATTCAGGAGGGATACTAGCAGATGACTCTTCTTATGGAGCCTTGTTCTTAGCTTCAACTGTCTCTGCATCCTCTGTATCGTTTTCACTATCGTATGCTAGAGCAGCAAGCTGTTCTACAGGGAAATCACTTGGTGGAACGTCCCCCTTTTCTGCATCATCAAAAACATTTGAATAATTCATATAATATTCAGCAGTAAAGACCTCACCATATTCATTAAATCTTCGAATAGGTATCACTAACGGTATTTCAAAAGAGGGTCCTCCAGTTCCAGCATCTTCTTCATCATCTTTCTCGTCATCACCACCCAAATCATAGGAATATTCTTCTCCTCTTTCCTTAATCAACTTTGTATTACCAGAGGTAAGTAATTCCATCTTACCATTCATCTCCTTCAACTTCTCCTTGTTCTCACTCTTAATCGCCAATATCTTCTTCTTTAACTTCTCTGTCCTACCCTTATGACGATTCATTCGATTCCATAATCTCTTGTTTTCTTCCACTAACGACTCAATCTTTGCTTCAATTATCTTCTTCTCCTTAGTGGCTTGATTATCTAGATTGGTTATTTTTGTGATCAAAGACAACAGTAGATTTTGCTGTGTCTTAAATTCGGATGACGTGACCTGAGGTGTTGTGGTGGCAGGTCTCGGTGAGGTAACAGCGGCTCTTGCATCCTTCATGAAACCGGATGGTTGTCTCTGAGCTTGTTGTTTCGAACATCCCTGAGATGACTTTTGAGATGAGTCATAATTGTGTTTCTTTCTCTTCTCCTTCTTCTTTGGCTGTTCAGAAGTCATTGCTTCTTTACCATTCCTCTTCCTTTGAATCAAACTAACATCCTCCTCAGTTGCTTCATCATCACCTTCTATAACTTCATCATTAACATTATTTCCTCCTTGAGCTTCACCAGTTGCTCTTTGATTATCACCTCCACCTTCCTCCTCATAAGTAACTTCGTAGTTAGAGTCGGAATCGCCGTTTCTCCACGCGTTACCAGCAGGACATCAATAATTATCCTTAATCAGATGGCAAACAAGCTTTCTATTAAAATCAGGTTTCAAACCCTCGTTTCTTGTTTCCTCGATTCTTTGAAAGGTTATCGGATTCATTGGCTTTAGGTGAATAATATCCTCTTCAACCTTCGGTAGGTCTGGTGCAGCGTCATTTATAATCATTTGAAGAAAATGAACATAAATAAGATATCTCTGAGTAGAACTGAAAAGATTCGCTTTGAAGTAGTAGAAGACGAATCCTGAGAAATCGTATGGAGCTCTTAGGACAAGTGCCACAAATATACTCTGTACTTTCTCGTTCAACTTATCAAAACCAGCTTTGCGTCCACTCAAGCAATGCATGATCACATGAGCAAGATATCAAAACTGTGGAGGCAAAAGTGTCTTCATCAGTTCAGACTTACCAGCAATGTAGCCAGAATAGGCGCATCTCTTAAAGCATCCATGAATTCTCTCACGATCGATTGTCATGTGGGAGCAGTTCTTATCATTAAAATTTAAAATCCTCCTTATCATAGTCTTGGAGACAATGATCTCATGCCCTTGAACGGTACTGACTATCTTAGTCTCATCTTTCGACACATCAAGTGCCGCATTTCTCCAAAATTCTCTTTGATGACTGTAGAAAGCTGTGCAATGAGTAGAAATAGTAGTATGTATCCTTGATCTCTGAAGAAAACACTACAATCTCCTTAAATTGATCACCCCTCTCGAGAGTAGTGTCATAGAGAGCGACTTGATTGTTCATATCACCCTTCTCTAGGATAATTTCTTGTTGAGCAGGTGGGTTAACGAGATTCACTTGAGGATTTAATTGCTCCCCTTGTCCTTCTAGGTTCACAACTGGGATATTAACTTGTTGTTCAGCCTATGATGATATCTTAACAAACTGAAATAGCAACAGAAATGTTAGAAATACAATCCATATATCATAAATCCTTAAAGCATTCGCATCAAAGTGTCATAAATTTATTAAACAAGATAAACCGTGCGAGTGATACTGTCACACGTGCGGCTGAGGATCAGACGTGCGAGTAACATAGTCACTCGTCCTACTGTTGACACGTTTGAGCAGTAATATGGTTTCAGACAAGGTACACGGTTGAGGCAACATATATAAGTGAGTGAGACAACCGTGTGGTGACTCGTACGATTAATCACACGTGTCAGCTCAGTCAAGCGAGTGAGCAACCAAATCAAATCGAACAAGTGAGCTCAAAGGTTCACACGGTTGATCATCAATCGCGTACTGACTCGTGCGAGTCATGTCTCACGCGTGCGAGTGATGTCACTCGTGCATGTCTGATGAAACCGATATTAAATGCTATATTTAAATCGATGGGATTACATGATTGATCATTTTAGGGGCCGATTTACATCAAAATAGCAACATTAGGTATCGTTTAACACAAAACATTAACAGATAAGCATCAAAACAAGCTTTAATTTCATGAAATTCGACATACAAACCCTTAGGGTTTCAAAACATTCAAACAACGATTTAACATACTAAAACTGGATGAAATTATACCTAGATGATGGCGTTGTGGTTAGCTTAATGTGCTTAACAAAACGCTGCAGTGGAAAACTGAATTGGTGATGATCGAATTTTGAGAGAAAAGAGGGTAGAGTGTGCAAGAGTGAGCGACTGTGCTCAGCACTCTCTATTTATACTCTCGTGATTAACCGTACGGTTGATCACACGATACATCATCAACCACGAATCTCACATAATCACTCGTGCATGTGACCCAGATGTCTTATGACAATTCTAGAACAGGGTCATCCGTACGGTTAACCTTACACGTGTGGTTACTCGTACGGTTCACACATCAGTCGTGCGAGTGAGCCACTCAGGCAATTTCAAATTTTCAAATTTTAACAAACTTAGGATTTCGAATCATTTGGCAATCTTAGAGCTAACTAGCACTTTCAATTTGAGTCATAAATCACTAATCCATCAAGAAATGATCATTAACACTTAGGTATATCAAAAATCTTAACCACAACAAGGTTATTATTCTAAACATTCTATTTCACATGAGTAAGTCCTATAGTGTAATGTCCTCTTAAGTTCACTAATACCTTAAATCATTAAAATCCTTCAAATAATCACAAGCTCTACAAACTTCTATCTTGTGGATTTGGTGGCCAAAAATATCTTGATCTTGACAAAGTTCTTTCAGATGTCATTGTACATTCAGAGGATAATTAGAAAATAAAAGAATGAAAGAAATCTTTATAAATTTTCTGAGATATAATGTCGTGCAACTAAAAATATGCAAATAAAAGACATTCTATCATGAAATGCAATAACATGCAAACCAAAATCTTTTTGTTGTTTTTACATTTTTCAATGCAAGCTATTTAATAAACAGATAAGCAAGGTATACAAATCCACATTCTTTTTGTGAACAAGATGATTAACAATTTAAAAATGGATCAGAACTGACATATTGAATCAACTTCTGTTGTTCATTCCTAATTATCCAGTCTATGTCTATTGTCATGCAATTACTGATATCAATCCTCATTAAACATGAACATATTCATTCTGGACACTTCGACAATCATGTTGGCATTAATTACTTGAACACTATAAAGCAGTGATTTTTGAGATCACACTAAGTTCATTGATCATTGATTCTTTCATCACTTATGATTGTGCATTTTTATTATGTTGTCAATTCATTACGCGTAACTTTCCGTTATCTCTTTCCATGTACTTCATTCAAATTGAACAGGATGGTTCTCACGGCATTTTGAATAACCCTATCAGCCTTTGGCTTCTACCAATGTGTTAACAATCTACAATCTAGTCGGTTCGGTAGATCTTAGGATATATTGGATTATCCGAATAGGCGCATTATTTACCGTGGGGATTGGTCTACAGTTAAAGTAGACTTGCCTGATGACCAGTCGTCACACGAAATAAATCTCAAGGCCCTTAACTTATTTATGTTCACGTTGACATGGAAAGTGGAATCGAAAGTTAAACTTTCATATATATGTTATTTAGAGTATATCTAGGTAAGTATCTTTCCAACTTACAGTCTTAATAGGTATAACTCTATATTGCAGACGACAAGAATCTTGATAGTTCAGTGTGAACGTCATGATTAAACAATTCAAGTTACGCGGGGACGTCACACTTAAAATGATCTGAGTTCTTTATGAGCACATCATGAATCAGCATTCTACATACTTTCAGGACTTTTCCATCTTGATACGCCAATAATTTTTGACTTTAATTTTCTTTTGATATTTCTTTTTCAGCATATCACTGTCTTTCGATATATTGATTTTAAACGCCATCATGAATGGATTTTCCATTGTTATGCATGAACTCATGTTTCTTTGTTGTGTGCTCAGATCACTCGAAGGTGTACTCCCTTAAATGCTTGAACGGTCAGTAATAAGGAATTATACTTTTCAACATTAAGCGAGAATGGACACTTACTTCGACATAAACTAATTTTCTCTGATATTTTCGGGGTTTAGTTTCGATTATAAAGTCTTAGGCCCGTGACAACGTGGTATTCACCAGCCAAACAGATAATCCTCAACCTTAAATCCACCCCCAACCTTTTCTAGTAATTATCAATTATGATAGGGGATATCCTCAACCGACTGTTGAGTTCTTCAACAATTATCATTAGATACAGTTTCGGAGATAATTAGGTGACTACCTTCAAACGCTACAGATCGTTCATGACTTCTAAATCTTAGATGATCGTTATTCTTATTATGATTGTCTAATGCCAAGAATTCATAAGTCGCATCTATTAGTACATCACACAACAGATAAACATAAATGTTCAAATCAGTCCTTACTAATCAAATATATCAATTCTCAGTACAGTAATTTCTTCATCTCCAACATATTAATCAAAACAAGCTCATTTTCGGAATTTTTAACTTTTTAGGGTTTTCTGATGAGGCATTTTACACTTTTTAGATATTTTCTGTTGAAACATATACTCCCCCTAAAATACTAAAACATAAAATCTTTTTGTCTTTTAGCATTTTAATAAAAAGAAATAGAAAATAGCTACAAACTAGCATGCAAACATGAAAGAAATCATGGAAGAAAATTCAGACAGGAAGCAATAATATGCAATATGCAATACAGATAATAAGAAACTAAAATCTATATGTCATGCATCCTACATGCAAAGTCTAAAAGTTTGATTAAACCTCACAATCAACATCCGAAATTACTTTGTCTCGATCAACAATGCCATTCATCTCTAAAAGTAGCAAGAACCTAGGTTTATCGAAAGCCTTAGTAAAAAGGTCAGGCCTCTGGTCCTTAGTACCTATTCTCTTAACCTCAATTATCTTTTTCTCATGGCAATCCCTAAGAAAATGATACTTAACACCTATGTGTTTAGTCTTAGAATGTTGAACAGGATTCTTAGTAATTGCAATAGCAGCAGTATTATCAATATAAAGAGGAGAGAAAGAGATTCTTAGTCCGTAATCGTGAAGTTGTTGTTGAATCTAAACAACTTGTGAACAGCAACTAGCAGTAGTGATATATTCAGCTTCACACGTTGAAAGCGCAACTGCAGTTTGTTTTTTGCATTGCCAAGTCACCAACATTTCACCTAAAAATTGACATCCTCCTGATGTAGATTTGTTGTTGATTTTGCAACCTGCATAGTCTGAATCATTGTATTCTATAAGATCAAACTTGTCTTCGTTCGAATACCAGATGCCACGATTTGGAGAATATAACAGAACGAAGAATTCTTTTGGCAGCTGTAAGATGAACTGTATTCGGATTAACTTGATAACGAGCATACAGACATGTTGCGAACATAATATCCGGCCTAGATGCAGTGAGATACATGAGCGATCCGATGATTGCTCGATAGTATGTAGGATCAACAGGCTCCCCTTCACAGTCCAACGAAATACCATGATTCACATCTAGCGGGGTCGATACAGGACGTTCTTGAGTCATACCGTAACGTTTGAGTATATCATTTGCATACTTTGCTTGATGAAAAAAAATTCCATTATCAGTCTGTTCGACTTGCAAACCAAGAAAGTAGTGTAAGAGACCCAATTTGCTCATTTCGAATTCATCCTTCATCACCTGCTCAAACTCATCGACGAGTTCCTGCTTAGTAGAACCGAAAATAATGTCGTCTACATAGATCTGGACCAAAATAATATCATCATCTTTAACTTTCGTGAACAGGGTACAATCTACCGTGCCTATTTGATAACCTTTTTCGATCTGATAAGTTGACAAACGTCCATACCAAGCTCTCGGCGCTGGATGTAAACCATATAGGGCTCTTCGTAAATGATAAACTTTGTCAGGATGAAGATGATCTTCAAAACCCGGTGGTTGATTGACGTATACTCTTTCATTTAGCTTGCCATAAAGAAATGCACTCTTGACATCCATTTGAAACACTTTGAACTTCATAAATGAAGCAAAAGTCAAGAAAATGCGAATAGCTTCCAATCTGGCAACAGGAGCAAAAACTTTATCATAATCGAATTCAGGATCTTGCTGATAACCTTTAGCAACTAATCTTGCTTTGTTACGGATAACATTGCCATCTTCATCAAATTTGCACTTCCAAACCCATTTGAGATCACTTATTTTAGCACCATGTGGCTTAGTATCTAGCTTCCAAATATCTTAACGATGGAATTGTTGAATCTCTTCCTGCATAGCCATAACCCAATCAACATGTTTCAAGGCTTCTTTTGTTGTCTTTGGCTCTATTCTAGAAATATGACATGAGTACTCGTGGTATGCATCAGTAGCTGTCATATGAGTATCAACTTGACCATCAAATTGAACTTGCCTTCTTGTTCTAACACATGCATTTGGATCTCTAATAATATTCTCTCTAGGATGATCTGCTGTAGTTCTGGGAACTGGTTGTGCGGGAACAGGTATCTCAGCTTGTAGATTCGTAGTATCACCAATATCTTCATGATTATCAGAACTCTCACTTAAAATATCAGATCCGCAGGTATCGTACACTGGATCAACGTCTTGATTTGAATCTTGAACTGGTTCATCGACAGTGGGTAATGGAGTTGGAGTAGGTGTAGATACTTCTTGTTCATTTTGTAAATCAAACAACATTTGTAACTCAACTTCATTCTCTGTCTGATCTGGAGCACGATTGAATGAGTCAATCAGCTCATCACAGTTATAAATCCAAGGATGACTCTTAGAAGCACTCTTCGTATGATTCCTCTGGACATCAACTTCAGACCATTCTTCAACACATCTTATCTCATTGTTGAAAACTCTCTTATTAGGAGAACTATACCCAAGAAATACTCCAGTAACCACTTTTGAATCAAACTTACTTCCTGGTTTTCTTTTCAAGATGGTACACGTCGCACCAAATGGTTCTAGATGCTTCAAAGATGGTTTTCTCCCATGCAATAGCTCATAGCAAGTTTTACCCTGTCGTTTAACAGTCAGAACTCGATTAATAGTGTAACATGCATTAGCAACAGCTTCACTCGAAAAATGAATAGGTAACGATGAATCTGCTAGCATTGTTCTAGCTGTCTCGATCAATACTCTATTCTTTCTTTCAGCAACACCATTCATCTGAGGAGCGTATGCAGAACTGAACTGCATATTGTTACCCTTTCCAATACAGAAGCCTGCAAGATACTGATTCTTGAATTCTGTACCATTGTCGCAACGAATCTTTCTTACCTTTAAATTAAAACCTGTCTCTAATCGATTGATTAGCACTTTCAAATTTTCAAAAGTATCGGACTTCTCTTTCAAAAACATTACCCAAGAAAATCTTGAATAATTATCAGTTACAACCAGACAATACTTACTTCCATCAATGCTTTCAAAACGAATTGGATAGAAAATATCCATATGTAACAATTCAAGTTGAGCAGAGATTGGATTATACTTCACCAGCTTATGAGCTTTCTTGTTCTGCTTACCCTTCTTACACGGAACACATGTTCCTGGAATCTGAAAAGCTCGAAGATCAACACCTTCTACAAGATTGTTGTGGACAAGGTGATTCATTTTCCAAAAACATAAATGACCCATGCGTTTGTGCCATGTAATAGAATCTTGTTCAGTCTCTTTAGAAACAAAAGCTTGATGATGTTCAGCAGTTGAAGTAGCAACATTCATATCTAGCATGTATAAGTCGGCTTGTCTAAGAGCTTTCATTAAAATCATTTCTGGAGGAATCACAAACTCTGGCTTCAAAATGTAGCAGAATTCGTCATCAAATGCTACCTTGAAAGATTTTTCACAGATTTGTGAAACCGACAATAAATTGTTTGCAAGCTCTTGACAATAGTTCACTTTGTCGAAACTAACTTTCTCATTCTTCAATAAACCTTAAGCTGAAATGTGACCTCCTTTATCTCCAGCAAATGCTACATAACCTCCCTTAATTGGGTGTACATCCGAAAGAATATATAGATGTCCAGTTATATGCCTTGAAGCTCCGCTATACACTATCCAGGTGTTGTTTGCAGTTACCCTAGTTCCCTGCACATCACATTAAGAGAATTAATTGATAATGGGAACCCACGCCCTGAAGGCAGTAGGTTGTCCATTAACACCCATAGCTTGTAATTCCATCCATTTCCCATTTGAGTTCGGTGAAATCTCATCATTAGAAACCGTAAACTTAGACAGTTTAGAAGTAGCAATATTGCTCTTCTGGTTTTTCACACTTTGCTCATTTTCAGAGCGATTCACTCGTGGTCTGGTACGAGAAAATTATTTTCGACGACTATCTTTTTGCGAAGGCGATCATTCCTTTGGTTCAAAAGCTCTACTATGATCACTTGATTTGACAACTTTTGCCTCAGTATCCTATTTAGGAACCTTAATCTTCATAGGATAAATTGACCTATTGAAGTTCTTTCTCTTATACTCTCCATAGACAACATTTGTCGTATGATTTTTAACACGAACTTCATCATTAACAGGTGAACCTGTTTTATGAGCATAAGATGATCTGTGATCATCATATGTGAGGTCAATCTTCTGTCTGGGTGATCTATATCTTCTAGGATAATTAGCAGCAATATGTCCAAAAATAGCACAATTAAAACATTGACGAAACTCCCTATGTCCTCCAAATTCATACACGTTATTAGAGTTTGAAGAAGACGGATCTTGTGTTCTTATAAACACAGGAGAATCATTTGTTTTATTTCTTGGAACAGGCTTAGGTGTAACAGGAGGAACTGGTTAGTTAGCAAATCTAGGATTTCTTATAATTTTAATAGGACCTTTCAGTGTTCTAACTCTACTTGTCTTAGAGTTATCTCCTAACCCAGTTTTCCTATCTTTCTCAAGATCTAGAGCACCTTCAGCAGTATCATCAGAAGTTGTATTCTTAGTTGAGCTACATTTTTTACTCTTTTAAACATAATCTTCATAACTAGGAGGGATACAATCTTCTGGTTGACCGTCAACTACGTTTGCATTAACAAATGTGTTCTGAAAAGGAGGAGATGCAGACTTATATCCAATACCCTTGCCCTTGGTGTCACTAAGTTCCACCATTAATGCATTCCATTGCGACGCACTTGCCCAACCTTTCATTTTAATTGAAATTTCTTATAAATTAGCTTTAACGCATTTATTTTCTTTCTTTAGTTCATTAATTGTGTCAACACGTTTAATTAAAGCTTGATTTATGTCAAAGTTATAACATTTAAGATCGTGAAGTTGTTTTTTATAAACTTTGATCTGCTCTTTCAACTCGTTTTCAACCTTAGTGGTCACATGGTCTGCATGCCGTTTTTCTTTCATCTCCGCATATGCCTTTGTTAAATTATCTATTGTTATCTTAGATTCAGCGCATTTAACACATTCAATAACATTAGATGGATCAGAAGTTACCTGTTGAGCATTATTTGATGAAGAAGTCTCAGCCATAAATGCAAAGTAATTTATCTTCTTCCCATCATCGAGCTCATCTTCTGATTCTGACGAGTCTATAAGGAACTCTAATGTATCAGCATCTTTACCCAAATGAATCTGTTCAAGTCTGTCCCAAATATCTTTGGCTCTAGTTAATCCGGAGACCTTCTCAAGATCACTTTTTGATAAGCACATCCTTAGTAAGTCTACTGCTTGCTTGTTCAATGCTTCAAAATCAGTTTGGTTAACTCCAGTAAGGTCAACTTTATCTTCAATTTCTGAATCTATAATTTTGTCTGAATCATCATCTTCTAAATTTTCACTCTCAAAATCTGAACCTTCACCCATAAGAACTAACATTTCTAGCTCATCGGCAATCATTCTACCTCATTCGTCTAGTTCTTTATCAGCATCAACCGATGTTTCTTCACTTTGATCAGCTTCTAGACTTTCTTCAAACACTAAGGTATCATCATATTTATGCTTCCAACTGTTGAAGTGGTAGTCCTCTGATGATGTTGGTGAAACACTTCCAGATTCAGGTGTACGAGGAACTGAATCACGTGCCTTCTTAAATTTATCTTTAACCTGTTTCTGAATCTTCTCTTTCTGAATTGTTCGAGACAATCTTTCAGCTCTTTCAGCACGAGCAGTCAGCTTCTCAACTAAATTCTGATCAGTAACACAATCTGCTTCAGATTTCGTGATCTTTTCCATGTTAACTTTAGGTTGCTGATCATCTACATTCAATTTGATAGACCAATCATCATCATCCCCATGAATGACAATCAAAGCTTTGTTAGGAGTCTCAGCTGTTTCTGGTTCATTTACTTTATCGGTAATGTAGATCTCACGCTTAGTAGTTTGACTCTGAGAACTGTAGTTCTGATTCTTGAACGGATTACGATTACCCTGCTTCTTCTGTTTCTTGCACTGTCTTGAAAAAGACCTAATTCTCCACATTTGTAATAAGTAACAGTATTCAAATCAAATTCCAGTTTTGTATCTTTGGTCAGACTGATCAGTTTTCCAGTTCGCTCTTCGTAATCTCTTGCTCTTATTACAAGATTTGCCACACCCCACATAATATCCATCTTTTCTGCTTCATCTCTATCAAGTTGATGATAATCTTCTGTTGTTAGATGAATGTTACCCACACGACCATCAAGATAACTATCATAAGAATTAACAAGGCTTGATAGTAAAGCTATATCTTCACTAATCTTTTCTTTCCCAACTTTCCTTATGTTTTCAATCTTAAGTGCAGAAAGAACATCTGATGCAGTCGGTGTAGATGACTCTGTAGTATTAGAAGTAGGCTGTGATTGAGTATTGAGAGAATATGGTGAAACTTGTGGTGGATACAAAGGTTGTTGAATAGGTGCACTGCTAACATTCAAACCATACATATTCTGATTATTCGTAGCAAAAGTTGTTTGAAATGGTGCATAAGCTGACTTAGGCGGTGTGTAACCATTTAGACAATACATTTTCGTGTCTTGAACTTGTTTAGACCTCTTGACTTTGTTTAACAACTCTAATTCTTCTTCCTGAAGTCTTGCAATAAACGAGTTCACTGTAGCAGTAGCAAGTTCTCCACTGGCTTTCATAGTTAATACGAAACCATTCCATTCTAAAGGTAATGCTCTAGCTAGACACGTTACTTTGTCTTTCTCAGCAATGGTCACATCATGCTTGTGTAGTTCAGCTAGCAAATGACGGTATCTTTCAACCAATTCTGTAATAGATTCTCCAACTTGCTAGTTAAAACAATCAAGCTCAGCTTTCAACTCTAAGCCTTTTCTAGTTCTGTAAGATGTATTTCCTTCATTAAAAGTATGAAGTGCTTCCCATATCATGAATGAGTTATCATGACACAGAAATTGATGGAAAATTAGACCACCAAGAGCACTTGTCAAGTTACAGTACATCTTCTTTTCCAAGTTATACTCTTCACGTTCTTCCGTAGGCATATTATGCAACGTATACAATTCATTTGTAACAGGTGAACGTGGCCATTGAAATTTGGTTTCAATGTACTTCCAAAGCTTCGTGTCCTGACCATCAGACCAAATCTTAACTTTCGACTTCCAAGTGGAATAGTTATCCATATTCATTAACCTCGGACATTTCGTACCACTTCCGGGTTCACTCTCACCGAGGAGTAATCGTTGAGTCATATTTGTAATACTCTGAACTAACGGTGCAGCTAACGCATAATCGTTTGAATTAAACATCTTGAAAATTTTTACCTAAGGTAAACCGTGCAGTTCAGGATATCAATCGTACGAATGACAATCTAAAACGTACGTGTCACAACTCAAGTGTACGTGTCACTACTTAATCGTACGTATCAAAGCTCAAACATAGAACCAATTACTAAGTCTCAGACATGAGAGTAAGAATCACCCGTGTGATTACTTAGACGTGTCACTATCAACCGCTTGATCAATCATGTGATCAGAATAGTCACTTAACCTAACAAGGTTATGCTAAACTGTGCGTGTGAGTTCACGAGTGATGTCTACCGTCTGGTCAACCGCACGAGTGATCAAATTTTTTGACCCACTCGTGTTAGCTGCTGTTCACCCTAATTCACTCAAAAACCTTAGAAATGGATGTTAAACCTCAATTTCTTCGTCCACAAGCTGGATTAGCACTAAACTAAAATAAATACACTCTCTAATCACAATTACACACGTAAAAATGATTCCTTTTTGATCAAAATCACTCTAAAACTCAAAAACCCAAAATAACAAACTCTTTAATCACCAAAAATCACTAGATGATGTTGAAATTACAACCAACGCTCTGATACCAATGATGAAATATGACTAGGAACTTCGAAATCAACAAGTTTAGTTCACACAAAGGCGGAATTAGTAAATCAAACCATTCTAGTGAATATTGTGCTTTTTGGGATTAATTTAGTCAAACCACAACAATGGATTGTATGATTAGATTAACACCTAGAGCTATTATTCAACTCTTGAGGGATTTAGGTTGAGAGAGAATCGGATAAGGCTACCAGATCTGAGTGATGTATGTGTAATGAGAGGCTTAACCTAAAATGAAGAACATAACACTTAAATACCCCTTCTGTTGAGTCAACTGTGCGAGTTAGCTGTCACTCGTATGAGTGATCTATCTCAGCCGTGCGGGTGATCACTCACTCATGTATGTATACTCAGATTAGATTTGTCACTCAGCTCAGCTCAACCGAGCGTATGAGCTTGTCAGCCGTACGAGTAAGACTTCACTCTCTGACAGAGTCTAATAATGTTAGACATCCTTATCGCGTTCATGCAGTACCTGTAAACTACATATAAACACAGATAGGATAATAACGAGCGATCATGGTAGCCCATAAACTAAAGTACTGTTCACAAATGTAAGGTAGATGTCTAGGGACTTACAGAAAATGCATCAACAAGTATGATAACTGGAACTTTATTATATTAATAAAGACGCAAAGGCAGCTGTGCAACTGTTACAAAAAAACACAAAATTAATGCGCCACGTTCTAATCCATTTTACTAAGGTCGATCTGGATGATGTCCTCAACCGTTGCATCTTCGTTCTTGCTAATTGCAAGAACCTTGGGGATGAGGATCTCATTGATGTTCGCTTTCTCCTTTTCAAAAAGATCATTTGCCTCTTGAAGATTGCAAACCATATCCGCTATATCATCTGGCAGCGGCTCTGGTATCTCGCAGACTTCGGCAAGATGGGACAAAAACTTAACACGTTCACGTTGCTGAAGCGCAGCAATGTAAACATCAAAGCGGTTAGAAACAGGCCGCGAGTCCATCACTTTTTGCCCAAAAAAAGGCAAGTGTTGGCGCAACCATGAAAACCGCAACTCTGCAGCGACTTTAACGGATATTGCTTCATCATGCTCAGTAGTGCGCGCTTCGTGTTCTTTTTTAGCAGCCCCAAGGGCTGCTAACAGTTTCTTCTCCTCAATTGCCTTTGCATACAATTGATTCTTTAAGCTTTCTGCAGCCTCGTTGGCAGTTTTGAGGTCTGTAGAAAGGATGGAGCATTGTTTATGGGCTTAGGCTGCCTTGGCACATTCCTCTTCAACTTTGAACTTCTCGCTCTTTAAAACACCATAAAATTCCTCTTGGCTAGCAATCATGTCAAAGGCCGAGTTGAAGGCCATATAGAAATTTTCCACAAAGCAGTTACGCGCATCGGCAGAGTTGAGTTTCACAAACTCATGGCGCAAATCCTCCGGGATTGCCAGCTTCATCGTCTGGCATTGTTCCGCTGCGGCGGATGAAGAAGCTCAGAGATACTCAGGAAGACCATCGATCTTTACTGAGCTGACTAGGTTTGGAGGAGTGAAAAACACCTCAACGTATTTGCTGAGGGATATATAATCCGGACTAGCGAGGAGTACTCGCTTGATCAGATGCAAAAATATGCATACAAAAGCAAATTAATTGATTAGCATCGAAAGCACGCAGTAATAAATTGTTAAATTTCTAGAGAATGATGATGCAAAAATAAACTTACAACTTTTCGCCTCAGAAGTGTAGTCTGAGACAATCTCATTCTCGACCAAGTCTATAGTACTTGATCGAGTCCGTTTAAGTTGAGATGTTACAGGCGAAACATATTTACGTTTGTTCTTCTCAGCCTTTGCGGCAGTGGACACCGCTGCATCTTTTTTAGAGGCAGAAAAAGGGGTTTTAGCTTCCGGACTTCTCAGCCAAGATGCAATGAAATTTTGGGGGTTATCTTTATGGCTAATCTCCTGAATCTTCATCTTGAAAATTGAAAGTATTGTAAAGAATGTTAATTGAGAATTAATGTGTTAAGAATGAGAAAGAAATATAAATGGCAATGTAAATTTCGCTAAAAGGCATTCACCGATATTTATAGGCGAATTGAGAATGCAACGGTTCAATTTAACGGTCACAAAATGCATAAAAATACTTCCGGAAGAGATATAGACGTCGTTCTACTAAGAGTTTAACGGTAACATTATTGTTGCGATAGTTCCCATTACGGATTAAATATTGCGGATCGAAATTAAAAGCATCATGAACTTCATTTTTTAGAGTTTATTATGTTATATTTTCTGCATAAATTTAACACAATAAACTGGGGGAACTTGATCATACACATAGGCATGTATATGCATATTTTTAGTGCAAAAGGCAATCTAAGAACAAGTGCAAACAAAACCACATAAATAAATGACAATTGCGTATTGCGCTATGACATTGCGGAGGTCCGCATAAATTGAGATTACGAAGGTGTCCCGCATAAACATTACGGATTTGCTAAGTGTGCGCGAACATTGGTTCCGCGAATATCCTAAACCTATAAATAGGGAGCTTTGAAATGTCCCGTTCATATCGATTATAAACGTTCCATATTAATACATTTCGTTGCGAGGTTTTGTCCTCTATATGAGACGTTTTTCAAAGACTGCATTCGATTTTTAAAGCAAACGATAACCTTTAAAATTTTACGACGATTATCAAATAATGATAATCTAAAATATAGCATTTTCACACGACCATTACATAATGGTTTACAATAATATTACACAGCAATATATATGTCTTCGAATGCAGTTTTTAAACAATATTATACAAGCATGCTGACTCCAACTCTTGTCCGTAAATTAGCATGCAACAGCGGAAGCTCTTAATAATCACCTGAGAATAAATATGCTTTAAACATCAACAAAAATGTTGGTGAGTTATAGGTTTAACCTATATATCAAATTATAATAATAGACCACAAGATTTCATCTTTCAATAACATGCAATCTGCATAAAAATCATTCATATGGTTGAACACCTGGTAACCGACATTAATAAATGCATCTAGAATATCCTCATATATAAATATCGAAGTACTAAAGCAGTTCAAATTCTCTGACTGGGCGTGTCAAAGCCCATAGATCTATCTTTGGGATTCGCGTCAATTGGTGGAAATTATAATAAACACCAATTCTTAGGCTACCACGTTCAACAAGGGCGATATCTGGTATAACGATTTAACATAGAATGTAGTTTCAATACTTGTGTCTATTTTGTAAATCATTTTCAAAACTGCATGTATTCACATCCCAAAAAATTAGATAGTAAAAATGGGACTATAACTCACTTTCACAGATTTTCACTTCGTCGGAAAATAAGACTTGTTCACGGGTCGATTCACGAACCTATAACAAATATGTACATATATATCAAAGTATGATCAAAATACATTCACAACATTTTTATTACGTTTTAACGATTTAAGCTTATTAAGTCAGCAGTCCTCGTTAGTAACCTACAACTAGTTGTCCACAGTTAGATGTACAGAAATAAATCAATATATATATTATCTCGAATCAATCCACGACCCAGTGTCTACAAGTCTCAGACTCGATCACAACTCAAAGTATATATATTATTTTGGAATCAACCTCAACCCTGTATAGCTAACTCAAATATTACTACATATAGAGTGTCTATGGTTGTTCCAAATAATATATATATATATATATATATATATATATATATATATATATATATATATGTATGGGTCGATATGATATGTCAAAACATTGTATATATGTCTATGGTATCCGAAAATTACATAATATATGTTAGAATACATGTATAATATAATATAAGTTGGTTAAGTTATGATTTGTATAGATTTGTTACAAATTTCACGTAGCTACAACAAGCAAAATTATCCAATCTTGTTTTACCCATAACTTCTTCGTTTTAAATCCGTTTTGAGTGATTCAAGTTGCTATGGTTTCATATTGAACTTAAGTTTATGAATCTAAATAGAAAAAGTATAAGTTTATAGTCGTAAATACAGGTTACAAGTCATTTTTGTAAAGGTAGTCATTTCAGTCGAAAGAACGACGTCTAGATGACCATTTTGGAAAACATACTTCCATTTTGAGTTTAACCATGATTTTTGGATATAGTTTCATGTTCATAATAAAAATCATTTTCTCAGAAGAATAGCTTTTGAATCAAAATTTATCATAGTTTTTAATTATCCAAACCAAAACAGCCCCGGTTTTACTACGACGGCGTATACCCGGTTTTACGGTGTTCTTCGTGTTTTCAGGTTTTAAATCATTAAGTTAGCATATCATATAGATATAGAACATGTGTTTAGTTGATTTTAAAAGTTAAGTTACAAGAATTAACTTTGTTTTCAAACAAGTTTAGAGTTAACTAAACTATGTTCTAGTGATTACATGTTATAATCTTCGAATAAAATAGTTTTATATATATGAATCGGATAATGTTAAGAACATCATTACTACCTCAAGTTTAGTAGGTAAACCTACTGGAAGTGACAAAAATTAATCTACCTTCAAAGAATTCTTGGATGGCTTGAAAGTTCTTGAAGTAGAATCATGACACGAAAACAAGTTCAAGTAAGATTATTACTCGAATTAAGATAGTTTATAGTTATAGAAATCGAATCAAAGTTTGGATATGAATATTACCTTGAATAAGAAAGATAACCTACTGTAATTAACAAACGTTTCTTAATCTTAGATGATTACTTGGAATGGATTTGCAAGATTGAAAGTAAACTAGCAAACTTGAAAGGATTTTCGAAGTGTTCTTGAAGTGTTCTTCCTATGATGATTATAGCTTGATTCTTGAAGTAATTTTTGATGAAGATAATGATTAGTTTACCGAAAATTTCATTCCTAAGAGTGTGTGTGTGTGGTTAGAGAGAATTATAAAGATAATTGGAAGTGAAATGGATTGATTGGTGAGTGGTGAATGATGAGTGGTGAGTGGGGTTAAAAGGAGCTCTAGTTAGTTGACTAGTTCATGGTAGAAGTTAAATTTGATTAGTCATGCATGACATAATCAAGAGTGGAATCCCATGCTAGTTCCTATTGGTATATACTCATAGTAAGTACGTCTAGAAGCTGTGTATAATACGGGTACGAATACTGAATGACTACGAGTAGAATTGTTGATGAAAATGAATGGAAATGTAATTGTAAGCATTTTTGCTAAGTAGAAGTACTTTGATATGTGTCTTGAAGTCTTTCAAAAGTGTACTAATACATCTTAATACACTACATGTATATTCATTTTAACTGAGTCGTTAAGTCATCGTTGGTCGTTACATGTAAATGTTGTTTTTGAAAGCTTTAAGTTAACGATCTCATTTAATGTTGTTGAAAGCTTTAAATCAAATTATAACACATTTTTAATAAAGCAATATTAACCCAAACAAAAAAATCTCCGAGCTGAGCTGGCAGGGGCTCTGCCCCTTGGACCCCGCCAGGGGTTGCCACGCCTTGGACCCCGCTATCAGGGGCGCTGCCCCCGAACCCCCATCATAATCAAGATAAGTTCAAACAAGTGTGCACTCCACACTTTCCCAAACTTGTTCGATATTTATCAAGGCTATTTTAGTTAACAAATTAATCCCATTACACTTAAATCATATTGGTGACACAAATCACCAACAATGAATATATCTTAATATGATACATATGTATTTAGTAAGGCGTTGCTATAATGATAATCGTTATATATATCATTTCAAGTTTCATAATTCAATAGTCTCATTTTATGTATATAACTCATTGTTAATATACCTAGTGAGATACTTACTTTTCATAATATCATGTTAGCTATATACATATCCATATATATATCATCATATAGTTTATACAAGTTTTAACATTCGTGAATCGTCGGTCAACTTGGGTGGTCAATTGTCTACATGAAACCTATTTCAATTAATCAAGTCTTAACAAGTTTGATTGCTTAACATGTTTGAAACATTTAATCATGTAAATATCAACTTCATTTAATATATATAAACATGGAATAGTTCGGGTCACTACAGTACCTACCCGTTAAATAAATTTCGTCCCAAAATTTTTAAACAGTTGGAGGTGTTGACGCATCTTCTGGAAATAGGTGTGGGTATTTCAGCTTCATTTGATCTTCACGCTCCCAGGTGAACTCGGGTCCTCTACGAGCATTCCATCGAACCTTAACGATTTGTATTTTATTTTGCTTAAGTCTTTTAACCTCACGATCCATTATTTCAACGGGTTCTTCAATGAATTGAAGTTTTTCGTTGATTTGGATTTCGTCTAACGGAATAGTGAGATCTTCTTTAGCAAAACATTTCTTCAGATTCGAGACATGAAAAGAATTATGTACCCCGGTGAGTTGTTGAGGTAAGTCAAGTCGGTAAGCTACTTGTAACGTCCTCCCAATAGGGTCTGGAAGAAACGTTACTAATATCAAATAAACCAACATATTATAATACGAGAACAATACTAAATGAGAAAATTTAACTTTATTGAGTACGCAGCGGAAAATGAAATGTCGTTACAATAATGGAAATAACGATAAAGTAATTGTTCATATGCAGAAGTAATAAATGCGATATCTCTTGATCCTAAGTCCAAGTAGCATCACATAAGTAGTAGATAAGAAAGCTTGAATCAAACAGCACCTGAGACAAAACATGCTAAAGTTTCAACCACAAAGGTTGAGTGAAGTTCATAGGTTTAACAAAAGTAGTTATCGTTGTTTTTAGACCACAAGATTTAGTTGTAAAGTTGATCTCCCGCAGGATCAAAAAGTAGATCTCGCAGATCCAAAAGTAGTACTGATTCGTGATATTTTAGACTAAACGTTTGTTTTGTTGCCCCGATGATAAGTTGGCAGTACCTTATCACCATGTTTAAATCATTATTAAGTAATAAAAAGACATCACGGTCAAATGTATCGGGGACGTTACTCCCGATAGGCCTACCCCCAATAATTAAGAATACCTTATCCTGAAAGCAATTAAAAAATATCACTGTGGGGTCTTAGTAGCATAAGCTAGTCATAGTACAGTTTAGGTTCGTACTTGTGTCTAAGTTGTTTAAAGTATAAAAGCAGCATGTGTCTCACCCCAGTAAGTATAAAAAGTGCTATAGCAATAAGAGTGGGGCTATGAAAGTCACCTTAGTAAGTAGAGAGAGAGTTATTCCTCGGAATAAAGAGTTGAACGAGTGAGCAGGAAAGTCAACCTATTGACATTTAAGAGTAGTTAAGTGTTTTGCCCATGTTTAAGTTTAAGTATGTGTTTAAGTATAGTTTGTTTTACTAAGTTTCTATTCCTAGTAAGTTACTATTTTTATAAAGTTTCCATTTTTAGAAAGTTTCTTATTTTACTAAGTTTCTATGACTAGAGAGTTTCTACTTTTATGAGTGTTTTTCATTTTAGGATACTTGCCGTATTAGATAAGTTTCCAATCACCCCTTTTCCTTTGAATGGCTAATTTAGATCTAGGGGCTTGAGCCATAGGACCCTTTAAATCGAAAATCCAAACCCTCTGCCTAGAATCTTGTAGAAACCATTCGTCAAGAAAGTTCGAAGATCTATACATCTCTAATACATATCCCAAAATGTTTTTGTGCTACAATATAAGTAGTAGGTTATAGGTGCTAGTAATAGTAATAGTGTATACATGTTAAGTACTAGTATAAGTAGTATTAGGGTTTAAGGTTTTAATATGTATATGTATATATAATTCGTATATATACATAAAAATATATTTTTTTTTACATGTATATATGTATATATAAATCTAGGAGTCTTTATGTATATACTTATGAATAACAAGTTTATAATATGAATATGAATTAACAAAGATTAAAGTTTATGTAAATAGTTTAGGGTTTATGTTATACCTTTGAAGATTCAAGATAATTAACAAAGAAAAGATGAACACGATGAAGATGGAAGATCAAAGCCTTAAAAATCTTGAAGAACTCCTTGAAGATTCTTGAATAACACGAAGAACAAGCTTGAAGATCCGAATACCACAAGAGAGGGAGAGGGAGAGATTGTTTTTGAGAGAGGATTTTGGTGTGATTTGTGAATGAGAAACTAGGAGTCTAGGAGTGTTTATATAGTGCAAGTATTAGAGTGTTAGTCAACATAAGGATGTTCTAATTAATGATTTTATTTTGTTTTATAATTTTTAGTCAACAAAAGGTGGTACTAGTTTATAATTAGTCAACATAAGGATGTACTAGTTTATACTTTATTTTTAGTCAACATAAGGATGTAATTGTTTAAGATTCTTTAGTATCATTATTATTACTATTACTATTATTATTATTATTATTATTATTATTATTATTATTATTATTATTATTATTATTATTATTATTATTATTATGTTTATTATTATTTTTACATTTACTACATGATAAGTATTATTTTCTTTTTACTAATTCATGACTTGTATTTATTTTTATTTAGTTCCCAATTGTTTTATTATTTATATAAATGTCACTTTTTATTTATTACTTATAGATTAATAGTTATAAATAATATTATTGAAATGCATAAATTTTAATTAGCAGTGAGTGTCGAATAAAAGTTTATTATTTGGTCAACGTTAAATTGATTGTGTATATAACAACCCTTAAATAATTAATACGTATAGTCAGACAGTAAACCCTAGGGTCATTTCAGTAATTTCAGATGTCAAAAAGTGAGGGTTGTTATAGTACCTCCCCGTTAATAAAAACTTCGTCCCGAAGTTTTAGGTAGACTTCTCGGATGCATCAGCAGTTGAGAAGAGATGGGGATATTTCCGTTTCATATGGTCTTTGCGTTCCCAGGTATATTCGGGGCCTCTACGCGAATTCCAACAGACTTTAATAATAGGTATGTTGCTTTTACGCGTTTGTTTGACCTCTCCTTCCATGATTTCTATAGGTTCTTCAACGAAGTGCATTTTATCATTAATGCGAAGATCATTCAAAATGATGATGTTATACAAGTCATTTCAGTAAATTGGATACATGAAATGTGTTATGAATGGTATTGAGCTCATTTAAAACCTTGAGCATTTTATGCCACAATATTAGGGCAGACAAACAGAGAGGAGTTCGTGAAAATCACAGTCATGAAATTTGATAGAGATCTTCATTGTTTACAACAAGAATATTTTAATGATGAATATAAGTTGAAAAATAAAGTTTTATCACTATTGAATAATATGGATAAAACGATTCGTTTATAGGAAGAGTATAAACGAAGCTATCATAAAAGAGTGAAATGAGAAAATTAAATGTTCGCCTTAACTTTTGACGTAGTCACGATTGATTTCCGGAATTCAAGGAATTAAAGGAAATCTTCGTAATCTATAAGATTTGATTCTCCGGTATTTACGAAATTTTGAGATTTGTTTGATTAAATGCGGTGATTTGCCTCGATTGATGTGTTTGGAATTTTGCTATAAATTAGCTTCTTCCGTTTCATTATCTTCACCACTTCTATACTTTCTTTCTCAATTCAAACTTCCAAAAGATTAAGAAAATGCTAAATCCAGTTCTGATCCTGGTTATTATATTGACCATCTATGCAGTCATTCTTCTTTTTCTTTTACCGCCAGAGGAATCTGTTTACTTCTTCTATGCTCTTGGGGTTATAGTGTTTTTAATTATCCCGTGTCTTTATATTGCTATACGCATTGATATTCACGGTTTGTAATTTCGGAGTCGTTATCGGGCTTTATATTTTCCCTTATATGTCGGAGCTTTATGTTTTTGTTTCTTCTTCCCGACTTCAAGTCAAGCGAGTAATGGTCCAGAATTCATAGGTATGAAGTTTTGAATGATCATAATATATAAAGTAGAAAGGAAAGGTAATAGCACGATTTGATTTGTCATATTACCAGAATATCCGAAAAAGACCGAATCATCAAGAAAAATATTTTCTTGATATGTTTAGAGGTTAAATAGAATGTAAGAGTCGTGTAACATGGCAAATGATGATTATAAAATCTATGAATCATCATCTTCCATTAAAAACTAAGCATGACTTACTGTAATATAATCACGTTGGCCTGACGTCATTATATTATATTAACTCATGCTTCAATTCCCAATCACTTCTTCAAAGCATTTATAATTTAAACTCGAATTTTACAGAATATAGAAACTAAAACAGTTTCCTTTATAAAGATATCGCAAAGAGATACTTAATTGCGGACATGAATCGTTATGAAGATATCTTCCGAAATATAGAGGATATTTATGATGATATTTTGGAATTTCTAAGTTCGAAAGTTGATGAAGAAAAATTTTCCGCAAGCTTTTAACATGACTTTGGAGCAAGATATTCTCTAAAGATTTCACCGGATTCAGAATTTCCTGGATTCTTTGAATATAGGGTTTGGCCCTTGTGTTTGTCCTTGGTCTCCTCCATGGTTAGCTCAATCCGTTTTTCAGTTCCAAATTTTCTTTTGGGCTTTTCCAACGTACCATTCTTTATTATCAAACTGTTAGCCCTTAAGAACATCTATAGCATTTGCTGCTTCATCAGCATTCTCAAGCTTAACGAATCTGAATCATTGATTGACAACCCGAGATGGTTTCAAGAAATTTTATTTTTAGATGATTAAACGCTAATTGTAATCGTCAATGGATCTAATGGTTGACGAATAGGCGTTGTTGATTTCAAAAGTAATGAATGATAATTTTGGTGGTTTGATGTGATAATTCATCATAGAATACGAATGAATATAATTCATGAATGTAGTGATCTTTAGGAAGATAACATCTGCTATAGCTTTACTTGAATTCTGATATGTCAAATTCAGAATATGTAATTTGATTTGAATGAAAATGGTTGTTCTTTGGTGCGCGGATACATATGTGGATGTAAGTAGTATAGTTACTGATTATTGAATCAGAATTTGAAGAATGTACAATGTAACATATTAATGTGAGATATATATATTTCTCGGGTATTACCTACCCATTAAAATATTTTCACAATTAACAGTTTGTACAAAAGAGAAGATATACGTTCATATATGTATTCTTCAGATATTATATAGATTTAATGAGTTAATATAATATTAAACTCATTTGATTTGCGGTTGAAACGAGAATAAATAATCTCCAAAACCTTAGAGATTTCATAATTGTCGCGAAATATTTCGCTAATGAAGTTATGAATCAATACTTCATCGTTCATTGTTATTGATATACCTCAGTATATGATGTTGGTGCTCGTGGAATTCTTGTGAAATTCACAAGGCACGAATGATGTTTTCTAGAAAGTTTCGAGTACATCGAAAATGAAAGTATACAATCAATCATGTATTTGAGTAATACACTTGGTTTATTATGAAATGGAGTTTATTGTGTTGAAGCAGTGATTAACGATTGTTAAGTCATTAACGAAGGATGTACATCATAGCATATTAATGATATGAATTAATCAAGTAGTACATACTAGTTAAGATTCACACGTAATAGCTTAGCACGAAAAGATTTATTATTGTTCCAACCCATATATATAAAGTATACATATGTAATTCTTTAGGAAAAATGAGTCAATACATCTTAACTCATTATTACTAATATTCCTTGGTATCTATGGGGCGTATGATGTTGATGTTTGAGGTACTGAGTGTGATGTTGAGGCGTAGAATGCGGATGTTTTCGTTGGTGAAGCTGGTGATGTTGGTGGTGATGCCGATGGTACTGGTGGTACTGGTTATGCTGCTGGTGCTGCTGCTGGTGTTCGTAGGTTTCGCACCATATTCTCCAGAGCCACTACTCGAGCGCGAAGCTCGTTGACTTCTACTATTATTCCGGGATGATTGGCGGTTCGGATAAGTGGATGAATAAGATCTAAAATTTTAGATATTATATATTCGTGACTGGATATCCTGGAAATGAGGGTGAAAATAGTGTTCCGAACGGGTTCGCCAGTAAGTGCTTCAGGTTCTTCACCAAGAGGTGAATTCGGTTGGTGGAAGGGATCACCTTCTTCTTGTCTCCATTGATTAAGTTTACTACGAACCCATCCCCAATTCATCCAAAATAGATGATGGCTGATTGGTTGGTTCATTCCAGTTACGCTGCCATTGGAGCTCGAAGAGTTCGAGGAATCCATATTATGTGTTTGGAATTAGGGTTTTTGATATGAGATTAGTTTTGAATACTGGATGATATATTCGTCTCCTCGAATACGTGTATATAGCAAAAAGATTTCCGTAATTTATGGAGGGAATTTAGGAAAAGTGTTAGACAAAATCTATTAGGATAGATACGATAAGATATAATAAGATATGATGTGTCTTTACTTTAATAATGGCAGTATGACGTGTCGAGATCATAAAGTGATAAGCATGTAATCTAATAATCTTTTGATTAAAGACTTTCAATTCGTATACTGTGATAACCCAATGACATTTTTCAATTCGCAAACCGATGCATAAAGGCATAAGGCATATAGGTACGTGATATAATAGAGAGTTATATACGTTTGAGTGTGAGTAGTAACAATTATAAGAATTTCAAAATCATGGATAATATTTCATGTAATACATATGTAATACACATAACCATGATAGATGACTTATGAATGTCAAGAATTTCTGAAATCATTGTGTCGCATTTAGATGCGGTGGTGTAATTGGATAGTACTCAGGAAAGTGAGTAGAGTTCTTAGATTAGCTCGGCATTCTAAGATAAGTAAAGTTTCTAAAGTATAGTGTAGCATTTAACAGTTAAAGGCAACAATTAAAGGCACTATGGTCAAGGAAAGTTGTAGTCCTACATTAGGAAAGAGACTTTGATTAGAATCTTTAAGCCAAGTTTGGTAAAGCATGATTGTTAAGATTATAAGGCAATTCTAAATGCTTTAAGTCTAAGGCAGGAAAGGTTATAGTTTCCTAGATTGCTAAGGCACCCTAGCTAGCAAGTAAGGCACACATAAAAATACAATCCTGGTTCTCTATAACAGCCTGGTTATGCTCTGATACCAATCTGTAACGTCCTCCCAATAGGGTCTGGAAGAAACGTTACTAATATCAAATAAACCAACATATTATAATACGAGAACAATACTAAATGAGAAAATTTAACTTTATTGAGTACGCAGCGGAAAATGAAATGTCGTTACAATAATGGAAATAACGATAAAGTAATTGTTCATATGCAGAAGTAATAAATGCGATATCTCTTGATCCTAAGTCCAAGTAGCATCACATAAGTAGTAGATAAGAAAGCTTGAATCAAACAGCACCTGAGACAAAACATGCTAAAGTGTCAACCACAAAGGTTGAGTGAAGTTCATAGGTTTAACAAAAGTAGTTATCGTTGTTTTTAGACCACAAGATTTAGTTGTAAAGTTGATCTCCCGCAGGATCAAAAAGTAGATCTCGCAGATCCAAAAGTAGTACTGATTCGTGATATTTTAGACTAAACGTTTGTTTTGTTGCCCCGATGATAAGTTGGCAGTACCTTATCACCATGTTTAAATCATTATTAAGTAATACAAAGACATCACGGTCAAATGTATCGGGGACGTTACTCCCGATAGGCCTACCCCCAATAATTAAGAATACCTTATCCTGAAAGCAATTAAAAAATATCACTGTGGGGTCTTAGTAGCATAAGCTAGTCATAGTACAGTTTAGGTTCGTACTTGTGTCTAAGTTGTTTAAAGTATAAAAGCAGCATGTGTCTCACCCCAGTAAGTATAAAAAGTGCTATAGCAATAAGAGTGGGGCTATGAAAGTCACCTTAGTAAGTAGAGAGAGAGTTATTCCTCGGAATAAAGAGTTGAACGAGTGAGCAGGAAAGTCAACCTATTGACATTTAAGAGTAGTAAAGTGTTTTGCCCATGTTTAAGTTTAAGTATGTGTTTAAGTATAGTTTGTTTTACTAAGTTTCTATTCCTAGTAAGTTACTATTTTTATAAAGTTTCCATTTTTAGAAAGTTTCTTATTTTACTAAGTTTCTATGACTAGAGAGTTTCTACTTTTATGAGTGTTTTTCATTTTAGGATACTTGCCGTATTAGATAAGCTTCCAATCACCCCTTTTCCTTCGAATGGCTAATTTAGATCTAGGGGCTTGAGCCATAGGACCCTTTAAATCGGAAATCCAAACCCTCTGCCTAGAATCTTGTAGAAACCATTCGTCAAGAAAGTTCGAAGATCTATACATCTCTAATACATATCCCAAAATGTTTTTGTGCTACAATATAAGTAGTAGGTTATAGGTGCTAGTAATAGTAATAGTGTATACATGTTAAGTACTAGTATAAGTAGTATTAGGGTTTAAGGTTTTAATATGTATATGTATATATAATTCGTATATATACATAAAAATATATATTTTTTTACATGTATATATGTATATATAAATCTAGGAGTCTTTATGTATATACTTATGAATAACAAGTTTATAATATGAATATGAATTAACAAAGATTAAAGTTTATGTAAATAGTTTAGGGTTTATGTTATACCTTTGAAGATTCAAGATAATTAACAAAGAAAAGATGAACACGATGAAGATGGAAGATCAAAGCCTTAAAAATCTTGAAGAACTCCTTGAAGATTCTTGAATAACACGAAGAACAAGCTTGAAGATCCGAATACCACAAGAGAGGGAGAGGGAGAGATAGTTTTTGAGAGAGGATTTTGGTGTGATTTGTGAATGAGAAACTAGGAGTCTAGGAGTGTTTATATAGTGCAAGTATTAGAGTGTTAGTCAACATAAGGATGTTCTAATTAATGATTTTATTTTGTTTTATAATTTTTAGTCAACAAAAGGTGGTACTAGTTTATAATTAGTCAACATAAGGATGTACTAGTTTATACTTTATTTTTAGTCAACATAAGGATGTAATTGTTTAAGATTCTTTAGTATCATTATTATTACTATTATTATTATTATTATTATTATTATTATTATTATTATTATTATTATTATTATTATTATTATGTTTATTATTATTTTTACATTTACTACATGATAAGTATTATTTTCTTTTTACTAATTCATGACTTGTATTTATTTTTATTTAGTTCCCAATTGTTTTATTATTTATATAAATGTCACTTTTTATTTATTACTTATAGATTAATAGTTATAAATAATATTATTGAAATGCATAAATTTTAATTAGCAGTGAGTGTCGAATAAAAGTTTATTATTTGGTCAACGTTAAATTGATTGTGTATATAACAACCCTTAAATAATTAATACGTATAGTCAGACAGTAAACCCTAGGGTCATTTCAGTAATTTCAGATGTCAAAAAGTGAGGGTTGTTATACTACTGGTCCAACACGATCTATTATCTTGAATGGTCCAATGTACCTTGGATTTAGTTTCCCCCATTTACCAAATCGAACAACACCTTTCCCAGGTGAAACCTTAAGCATGACCATCTCTCCAATTTCAAATTCTATATCCTTTCTTTTAATGTCCGCGTAGTTCTTTTGTTGACTTTGGGAAGTTTTCAACCATTGTTGAATTTGGATGATCTTCTCGGTAGTTTCTTGAATTATCTCCGGACCCGTAATTTATCTATCCCCAACTTCATTCCAACAAATCGGAGACCTGCACTTTCTACCATAAAGTGCCTCAAATGGTGCAATCTCAATACTCGAATGGTAACTGTTGTTGTAGGAAAACTCTGCTAATGGTAGATGTCGATCCCAACTATTTTCAAAATCAATAACACATGCTCGTAGCATGTATTCAAGGGTCTGTATCGTTCTTTCACTCTGCTCATCAGTTTGTGGATGATAGGCAGTACTCATGTCTAGACGAGTTCCCAATGCTTGTTGTAATGTCTGCTAAAACCTTGAAACAAATCTGCCATCCCTATCAGAGATAAAAGAGATTGGTATTCCATATCTGGAGAGAACTTCCTTCAAGTATAATCTCGCCAACTTCTCTATTTTGTCATCTTCTCTCATTGGCAGAAAGTGGGTTGATTTGGTGAGACGGTCGACTATTACCCAAATAGTATCATAACCACTTGTAGTTTTTGGCAATTTAGTACTGAAATCCATGGTAATGTTTTCCCATTTCCATTTCAGGATTTCAGGTTGTTGAAGTAGACCTGATGGTTTCTGATGTTCAGCTTTGACCTTAGAACACGTCAAACATTCTCCTACATATCTAGCAATATCGGCTTTCATACCTGGCCACCAAAAGTATTTCTTGAGATCTTTGTACATCTTTTTCACTCCGGGATGTATTGAATATCGGTTTTATGGGCTTCCTTAAGTACCATATCTATCACATTTCCAAACTTTGGTACCCAAATTCTTTCAGCCCTATATCAAGTTCTGTCTTCCCAAATATTAAGATGTTTCTCCGATCCTTTGGGTATTTCATTCTTCAATTTTCCTTCTTTTAAAACTCCCTGTTTCGCCTCCTTTATTTGAGTAGTCAGGTTAGTACGAATAATTATATTCATAGCTTTTACCCGCATAGGTTCTCTGTCCTTTCTTCTCAAAGCGTCTGCTACCACATTCGCCTTCCCCGGGTGGTAACGAATCTCAAAGTCGTAATCATTCAACAATTCAATCCACCTACGTTGCCTCATGTTTAGTCGTTTCTGATCAAAATATATGTTGGAGACTTTTGTGATCGGTATATATTGTAACGACCCTGGTTTTTCCAACGTTTTTTTTATTAATAATTATTATTATTAATACGTGTGATTAAGCGAATGTATGTTATTACATTTACGTGTTGCCATGATTGCCCGTACTTGACTTTTAAGAGCCCGAAACGTCTTTGTGACACACGAAACTTCACGAATAATATTTTTAGATATTATTTGCATTCATGATTAAGTTTTATTAATCATTTAAATTAACTAAGGTTTTTAGTTAATTACTTGGGCTTTAATTGGGTTAACTAGTTATTACTTGGACTTGGGCCTTTAATTAATAAATTTGGACTTGTAAGCCCACCCTACACTTGTAATGGACTTGTAAGCCCATATTTTTAAGCTAGTATTACATTAAGTTAAACTTGGATTAATTAGGCTAATGGGGAGACAAATTACACAAGCATGCTACACCATACTCCCATGCAATTTAACCTTATTAACCCTTTAAGCTTCCACCATCTTTCCAAGGCTTGAAAGCAAGTCTTGACTTCCCTTTTTCATCCCCAAAACTGTCCACTTTCAACAAGGAGGGATTTCAAATTTTTTCTTTTCATTTGATACTTGTACACTAGCCTACAACTTCATTTCACACACATACAACTTACTTACATTTTCTCTCAACTTTTTCTCTCATTTTCTCTCAACTTGTAAGTAACATGAACTACTTTTCTTCTTCCTTTTTCTTAAACAAAACCACCACTTAAACATCTCTTCATCATCATTCTTTGTTTGTTAAATTACTTGTTCTTGATTATTGTTTAGCTACTTGACTTTGTAAATTGTTGTTACTTATTTTCATATTACAAGAATCAACTTTCTAGTTGGATTCTTCATATTAATCTTGTATTAACAAGAACATACAAGAACTAAACTCTCTAGTTTATGTTCTACACTTAATGTTTTCCAAAGATTAAAGTTCATGTGTTGAAAGCATACTTGAAGTTCATGAAGTAAACTTAAAGTTTACTTTCTAAAGATCAAGACTTAGGCTTGAATCTTTAAAGTATGAACAACCATGAACCTTTTACTTGTTTATTTAGTTCATTACTTCATTTACTTGCACTTTAATTTAATGATTCATGTTGTTGTTGGTCAAGTACTACAAGTTAGTCTTGATCTCATACTTTCTTGAAACTTAAAGTTAACTTTAAAAGTTCAAGAACATGGAAGTGTAACTCTTTAGTTATAACTTCATATACTTGTGTAGGATTTAACTTAATAACTTTAGATCTAGACTTTTGGGTCTTGGATCTTCAAGATCTAACTAAGAACTATGTTCTACATCTTAAGATCTTGATTAGTTAGTTTATTTTCAAGTTTGTAACTTGTTTTTACTTTTAACGTTCATGTATGTGTTAGATCTAAGACTTTGATGTAACTTTGGTTCATCAAACTTCATGCAACTCTTAAGTGAGTTGTGCTACATGTCTTAGACTCACACTTGTGTCATTATAGTCAAAACTTAGTTGGTATTACTTTTATAGTTCGTATATGTGTCGGATCTAAGACTTTGATGTAACTTTGGTTCATCAAAACACTTACAACACTTAATTGAGTTGTGCTTCATGTCTTAGACTTACACTTGGGTTATGATGGTCTAACCTTGGTCAAGATGATGCTAACACATCAAAGAGTTGTACACTTGAAGCTATATGCATCAAGGATGAGAACCGTGATGAGCATCGAGCACCAAACCACCGGAATCCTTTTAAACTTTCTGTTTTGCTGTGACCAGCCCACTGTTTCAGTGTTTCTGGAACAGACCAGTAGACCTGGGCTGTTTAGGACTTTATTTTCAAATATAACTTTTCGAGTAGATAATTTTTCGTTTAAGACTTGTCTTCATCCGAGTTACGGTTTAGGATTTATGGCCCTCCGACCGTCACTATGTCCATTTAACGTTGTGCAGAAATTTCAGACCTACTCGCACTTATACCGTTGCCATGGTCAAACGAAGATGAGTTAGCTTCTGGAATTTTTACCACACTTAAAAGACTCATATACGGAGCCATAGCCACTGGTCTCACCTCTGTTCGGTTTGTGTAGAGGCCGTGGTGACTGATCCAAGTCAGCCTTTGTTTTAAACGACTTTCATAAACGAACCTTACTTGTTACCTTTTGTTTGATGATGATTGATGATGACCCTTATGACCTTAATTACATACTTATAAACCTTTTGAGACGACTTACTGACTTAGTACTATTTGACTTAGGTTGAGGACTCCGGACCGTTTACTTGCACACCTTTCCGGACTACTACCTTACCGCTACTACATATCATTGTGAGTTATAGCATTCCCTTTTTACTTTAACTTATTTTGGGAACTGAGAATGCATGCGGATTTTATGTTTTACATACTAGGCACGAGTACTTAAACTTTATATATGTGTGGGTTATATAACGGCAGAAACATTCCCTTTAGCTCGGTAACGTTTAACTATTGGTTTTTGAACCGGTAGACGCGAATCTTAGATATGGATCCATAGGGTTTGACATCCCCACTCGGGCTAGTCGCGCTAGCATTTAACGAGTGTTTAATACTTCGAGGTTATACGCACTTGCCAAGTGCACTTTCAGGGGGTACATAAACGTTAAGTTAGTTACCGGGTGCCCACGGTTAAGCATATACTTTTACATACTTTTGAACGCTCGTTGTAGCACTGAAATCTCGTGGCCTACTTACATTACTGTTATACTTAAACTATAGCTCACCAACCTTTGTGTTGACCTTTTTAAGCATGTATTTCTCAGGTGCTTGAAGTCGCTTCCGCTATCTTACTAGTCGTGCTGTAGAACCCGCTGCCTAGAGTTGTTATCGCATGACTACTTATCTTGCATTCAAATTTATTTACTTTTGAAACTATGTTATGTAACGACCTTTGGGGTCACGTACACTTATTTAATGCTTCTACTTAGTGAAGCATACTTTTGGATTGTAAAACATTTAACGTTTGCTATGACGTCACTTTTATTAATGAATGCAACTCTGTTTTGAAAACGCATATAGTACTTAACCTTGTAATGAACCTGTTGTTGATGGTCCGTACATGACGATTTAGTACGGGGCGTCACATTTGGTATCAGAGCATTGGTTGTAGGGAATTAGGATGCATTAGTGAGTCTGAGACCGACCCGAGTAGGATTCACTAATAGGACTAATCTACAACTTGCTAGTTTACTTGATTTCGCTGTGTTTACTGCATGCTGCTGCTTACTTTTACTGCTGTATGCTATTACTTGCTTCCGCTACTGCATGCTATTATCTACTTTCGATTGCATGCTACTGTGTTATATTACTGCATGTTACCATTTATTACTACTGCATGCCACCGCTTACTTCTACTGCTGTATGAACTTACTGCATGCTACCGTTTCCTTTTACTGCTACGTAAACCCGATGTATGCATTGCTTGTTCTCGCTACTGCATGCTACTATCTGCTCTTGGTATGTTACTTCGGTATGATACTGTTACTACTGCCCTGCTGCGTGCTGTTGTAAACGAACTAGGCTGCTGTAGTTGTTATGCCTGATTTTGCTCTTGCTACCTGTCTACTATCCGCTATACCGACTTGGAGGACTTATCCTTCCCGGTTCAGATGTTTTCCTGAACTACTTTCCCACTCGTCTAACCCTAAGAACTAGTAGTGTAATCCACCTGTTACAACTGTTCCACCGTTCCAGAGATCGAAACATTACTTCACGCAATCTAGAAGATTGTTCAGTTGACACATACACTGTACGCTCTCATGACCGTCACTTAACTCTTTCATTCTTCACCACTGCTCAACGATCTAACAACACTTCTGCACTTAAGTCCCTACCACCCCTAGACATTGGATAAGTCGGGAGGACATCTCCTTTCACAAGGTCATAGTACCTTCTACTGATGCTCAAACACATCGTATTACTACTTGCTACACGTACAACCCGACGCGAGACCCGGATTGAATATTTAGAAGGAACCTAACAACGTTACCTGAATCCGAACCTTTGAAGAAACTTCGGGACACTTAGGCATTAATACATGATCTACGGAACCTACGCACCCACATCGAGAAACTGTGAGATTAGTTATGTCGATTCTGTTTTGAGGTGGCATAGATAAAGCACCGTTAGATGAAATTGTGTATAACTGAAAGTGATCACCTTACATTGACCATATGGATTGATATTGGAATGAACGTATGGTTTATTACAATATAATGACGCCAGGCCAGCGTGATTATATTGAAGTAAATCATGCAGAAGTTCCAATGTTATTACATGAGGAATATGGAGTGATCCAGGGAAAATTTCGTTAGGAATTACTTGAGCTTACACAGTGTAGCCTGTTAAAGGTAGGGAAGGAATAATCACGTAACCCAGATACTGTACAAGAGGGGCCTTGATTGCAGAATTGATAACCCGAAAAAAAAAATTGTATTAGAGATCGACACCCTGGTCATTTAAGGAAAAAAAGTTCTCAATAGGAAAAACTTTGTACTAACTTGTGGTGGAGCAATCGTTATCTCAGTTATAGAAACTCGCGTGGATTCTGATTTTGGTTAGGGTACGTTTCATCACAACGTTTTATTGTCTCAAGGCTGTTTAATATTGGAGTGATAGAAACCTTATATCTAAGAACCTTAGTGTTACGACTACTAAACCATTAACAACCATGAGAGTTAAGTATTCTACAGGACAAGCAAATGGTAAACTGAGGAAGATAGGGGAATAATTTAAGGTAGTACTTTAAGATTAACAGGTGGGTCATTTGGAGATGACCTCATATTAACCAAACTTGGGAGTTTTAATGTAGTAGTTGAGAAAGAATAGTTACCTACGTACAGGCATATGTTATTTGAGAAGATTGATAGAATTTGTTTTTCACAGTAGTACAGTAAGATTTGATTTGGGATGAACTTTAAGATTAACCTAATACTCATCGAGCTAGGAAGCTTTGAGGAAATAGTTAGAACGAACTGACTTTCAAGGATGAAAGTGGAAATTGTTTATAATGAGGGAAAATTTATTCGTATACCTCGCAAGAATGGTGAAACTATTATGGGGAGAGATGTAGCCCGAAAACTGAACCTTATTAGTTACATGACAACAACCCGAAATCCCACAATGGAAATGGGAAGAAATTCATCATTAATTACCAGAGACGGTATGCAGTTAGGACATCATCTGGGTTATTATTGACCATCTCGCCAAAACTGCTCACTTTCAAGCCATGAAAGAAACTGATACAATGGACAAACTTGCACAACAATACATAAAGGAAATTGTATTCCGTCACTTCAGCAATCCAAATTCTATATTGAAGATTTCCCAAGAATCTCATTTGATACTCATTCTTACGCAACCCTAAATCCTAACGTATCACGAGGAATTTCCTATTCGATGATAACCACAACATTGTCCTTCTTACCTCGATATTAGTCATACCGGTTCGAAATTTTCCTAAAATCAATGAGTGGTTAACCCTCATCCTCATACTCTCCCATTTGTATCTCACTTATAAGTAACAACTGCACACTTAATCATTTTTAGTCAAAGGACTTATGCCCTACTACTAGTCGTCAAACACATATGAATTCAATGGTTTTTATTACCTCAAATATCACTCGAAATTTTCAAAAGTCTTTTACTCGATTCTCATCAACCTTTTCCAACTTATAACCTCCGAAATATGAAATTTTGTTTGCCAAAACTTTACACACATTATTTTACCGTGCTATTCTCTCAAAGCTTTATAGAAATAAATTTATTTTGGTTGCCCTTCATGCAAATTTTTTTTTTTTTGAAATCGTATCCGTTATATAAAATAAAGTAAATGAGTACTTATTTTTGACAAGTACATATTAAACTTCACCTTCACTTTTACAAGTCAAATCTTTTATTTAAAGGATATTATACTTTGAACGGTACGTGTGTTGTACATAACCCTAATTTACTAAGAACATCATTCCTTCTCTTACATTGTCACCATAAACGATTTTCATAAAACCTTCATTGCTTATAATATAAAATTTTTGTTGCTTATCCGTATCCAAGTCATCTTGAAGACTTTACAACCGTCGAAATCGAGAGATTCATTTGTGTATGTATTGAAGACACTTCTGCCACGTCATTCAGAGCCTTTAGGCATCCACTGACACTTAAACCATTTAAAAATCACTGCGTTACCCCCATGGAATTATTTCACCACACCTGTTAGAACAATGCTCTTCCTTACATAACTCTGAGTCCTAACTCATTCCAAGAAACTCTCATTTAGTAACATTAACAGCATCGGTATTCTGACTTCATTATTAGTCACGACCTGTTTGGCATTTTGCAAATTCAAGAAGCGATTAACTTCTCATCCTCGTGCTCTATCCTTCGTACCTCACTTCTTAGCAACGGCTTCGCACGTAAATATTTTTGGCCTAAAGATTGTATTCTGATAATTACTAAGACTGCATTTGTACCATTAGTTTTCATTGCCTAGTAACTGGTCACCCAAGGACTCCAAGCTTTTCACTCAAATCTTTTCAACTCATAACCTTTAAAATACGAAAAACTATGTTTATCAAAAATTTATTATACACGTTTTTTATTTGCGCGGTCCTCAAGATTTACAGACAATGAAAATACTAAAAACTTTTCGGTCACTTAAACGGTTTATAAAATCATATATGTATAAATTTATACTTACTTATTTTGATACTAAGTTATATCTTCAAATTATTTAAAAACCGCTTCTTAAACGAGTTATTCAACTTAAGTCAAATAGTTTTGAGTAAAATGGTACACGTTGTACCTACTTCTAAATCTACTAGGAACTTCGTTCCGTTTACGTTGTCACAACGAATATTTAAAGGTTTTGTTTTTCAAAACTCCGTTAGTTGATTTTATTAAAGATTTTCGTATTATACTACACCATGTATGGAACACACTTTTCTCGCCCTCTGATAAGAGATGAAACTTACTATTAAGATCTTTTGTTAAAAACTCTTGAGCCACTTTGGATGGTGGTTTTATAAAAATCATTGGAAAATCTTTGCACCCATAAAATGTTCTTTTAAAGCTAGACATGACAAAAACGCGGGCCGATAAATCGGTGGGTTACTGTTCTCAATACTTCACGGAGAATCACAACACCCTCGTAACTACATCTCTATGGATTAGTATGTTGAGACACAAGAATCATTTTGGAAATTCTTTTCACTCGGAGTAAACCATTCGTTAGGACCAAGGGTTCACGTGTCTCCTCATCCGCACATTCCCTTTAAGTACACGGATAAATTCAAAACGAGCCACTCGAAAAGTTCACTCTCGCTCATGATCACACCTTCGTGCAATTTTCTTTCGAAAATGTAATATAAGATACTTTGAGAACCTATGAATCTCGTTATCCCTTTTGGGAAGAGACTGCTTAAAACATCTGCGACACTCAGGTGGCTACTCTACATATTTCTTCCTTCATTGGTTGCAACTGTATGTTGCTCTAGTTAACGTTAACCCTAACTTCAACATATAACTAAAAGGATGAAGTTACATCGCGGAACTGTGTTTTCATCTCATCCAATGATAGGTTCACCTGCAGTATGGTAAACTAGGTGATATTCCTCTTTGTTCGTTCGGACCGTCCTGAAGGCACTATGAATAATTATGGCTTGCAAGTCCGGTTGGTTACTTTTAGCTAAAACTACAATTCACTCATTCAAATGGAACATTCTTAATTATCGGGTCCTTTATGCATTAGGCCTCCTTCTGAAATCAAGGGATTAGTAAAATCCGTGACTAACACTATCCAGACAGCAAATCGCATGGTTGTGATCACCATGTTTTCCATCCTAACTGTCAGCTTTGTATTACGACATAAACGCTCGATGTTTTAAATAAGTCTAGAATCATTCAAGTGCGTATCACGCATCCAGCTTACTAAAGGTGCCTGTAAGGCTAAACACACCATCTTTCCTTTTATGGATATACATTCAGATAACATACTCATGTTAAGCGGAAACGAAATCGATTTGTTGATCTCTTAGGACAAGAGACTTAAAGAACGGCGTATACCTATTCTCACCTTCATACGCCGAAGTACCTTTCAAGGTAGATAACTTACTTCTGAGCCCACGGGTCTCACAGAACTATGACACGCTCCTTCTTATTCGAATACGGTACCATTGTTGGTCACTCCTTAAAATTTCGGGATGAAATTTTCTTTAACAGGTGGGTAATGTAACGACCCTGGTTTTTCCAACGTTTTTTTTATTAATAATTATTATTATTAATACGTGTGATTAAGCGAATGTATGTTATTACATTTACGTGTTGCCATGATTGCCCGTACTTGACTTTTAAGAGCCCGAAACGTCTTTGTGACACACGAAACTTCACGAATAATATTTTTAGATATTATTTGCATTCATGATTAAGTTTTATTAATCATTTAAATTAACTAAGGTTTTTAGTTAATTACTTGGGCTTTAATTGGGTTAACTAGTTATTACTTGGACTTGGGCCTTTAATTAATAAATTTGGACTTGTAAGCCCACCCTACACTTGTAATGGACTTGTAAGCCCATATTTTTAAGCTAGTATTACATTAAGTTAAACTTGGATTAATTAGGCTAATGGGGAGACAAATTACACAAGCATGCTACACCATACTCCCATGCAATTTAACCTTATTACCCCTTTAAGCTTCCACCATCTTTCCAAGGCTTGAAAGCATGTCTTGACTTCCCTTTTTCATCCCCAAAACCGTCCACTTTCAACAAGGAGGGATTTCAAATTTTTTCTTTTCATTTGATACTTGTACACTAGCCTACAACTTCATTTCACACACATACAACTTACTTACATTTTCTCTCAACTTTTTCTCTCATTTTCTCTCAACTTGTAAGTAACATGAACTACTTTTCTTCTTCCTTTTTCTTAAACAAAACCACCACTTAAACATCTCTTCATCATCATTCTTTGTTTGTTAAATTACTTGTTCTTGATTATTGTTTAGCTACTTGACTTTGTAAATTGTTGTTACTTACTTTCATATTACAAGAATCAACTTTCTAGTTAGATTCTTCATATTAATCTTGTATTAACAAGAACATACAAGAACTAAACTCTCTAGTTTATGTTCTACACTTAATGTTTTCCAAAGATTAAAGTTCATGTGTTGAAAGCATACTTGAAGTTCATGAAGTAAACTTAAAGTTTACTTTCTAAAGATCAAGACTTAGGCTTGAATCTTTAAAGTATGAACAACCATGAACCTTTTACTTGTTTATTTAGTTCATTACTTCATTTACTTGCACTTTAATTTAATGATTCATGTTGTTGTTGGTCAAGTACTACAAGTTAGTCTTGATCTCATACTTTCTTGAAACTTAAAGTTAACTTTAAAAGTTCAAGAACATGGAAGTGTAACTCTTTAGTTATAACTTCATATACTTGTGTAGGATTTAACTTAATAACTTTAGATCTAGACTTTTGGGTCTTGGATCTTCAAGATCTAACTAAGAACTATGTTCTACATCTTAAGATCTTGATTAGTTAGTTTATTTTCAAGTTTGTAACTTGTTTTTACTTTTAACGTTCATGTATGTGTTAGATCTAAGACTTTGATGTAACTTTGGTTCATCAAACTTCATGCAACTCTTAAGTGAGTTGTGCTACATGTCTTAGACTCACACTTGTGTCATTATAGTCAAAACTTAGTTGGTATTACTTTTATAGTTCGTATATGTGTCGGATCTAAGACTTTGATGTAACTTTGGTTCATCAAAACACTTACAACACTTAATTGAGTTGTGCTTCATGTCTTAGACTTACACTTGGGTTATGATGGTCTAACCTTGGTCAAGATGATGCTAACACATCAAAGAGTTGTACACTTGAAGCTATATGCATCAAGGATGAGAACCGTGATGAGCATCGAGCACCAAACCACCGGAATCCTTTTAAACTTTCTGTTTTGCTGTGACCAGCCCACTGTTTCAGTTTTTCTGGAACAGACCATTAGACCTGGGCTGTTTAGGACTTTATTTTCAAATATAATTTTTCGAGTAGATAATTTTTCGTTTAAGACTTGTCTTCATCCGAGTTAAGGTTTAGGATTTATGGCCCTCCGACCGTCACTATGTCCATTTAACGTTGTGCAGAAATTTCAGACCTACTCGCACTTATACCGTTGCCACGGTCAAACGAAGACGATTTAGCTTCTGGAATTTTTACCACACTTAAAAGACTCATATACGGAGCCATAGCCACTGGTCTCACCTCTGTTCAGTTTATGTAGAGGCCGTGGTGACTGATCCAAGTCAGCCTTTGTTTTAAACGACTTTCATAAACGAACCTTACTTGTTACCTTTTGTTTGATGATGATTGATGATGACCCTTATGACCTTAATTACATACTTATAAACCTTTTGAGACGACTTACTGACTTAGTACTATTTGACTTAGGTTGAGGACTCCGGACCGTTTACTTGCACACCTTTCCCGACTACTACCTTACCGCTACTACATATCATTGTGAGTTATAGCATTCCCTTTTTACTTTAACTTATTTTGGGAACTGAGAATGCATGCGGATTTTATGTTTTACATACTAGGCACGAGTACTTAAACTTTATATATGTGTGGGTTATATAACGGCAGAAACATTCCCTTTAGCTCGGTAACGTTTAACTATTGGTTTTTGAACCGGTAGACGCGAATCTTAGATATGGATCCATAGGGTTTGACATCCCCACTCGGGCTAGTCGCGCTAGCATTTAATGAGTGTTTAATACTTCGAGGTTATACGCACTTGCCAAGTGCACTTTCAGGGGGTACATAAACGTTAAGTTAGTTACCGGGTGCCCACGGTTAAGCATATACTTTTACATACTTTTGAACGCTCGTTGTAGCACTGAAATCTCGTGGCCTACTTACATTACTGTTATACTTAAACTATAGCTCACCAACCTTTGTGTTGACCTTTTTAAGCATGTATTTCTCAGGTGCTTGAAGTCGCTTCCGCTATCTTACTAGTCGTGCTGTAGAACCCGCTGCCTAGAGTTGTTATCGCATGACTACTTATCTTGCATTCAAATTTATTTACTTTTGAAACTATGTTATGTAACGACCTTTGGGGTCACGTACACTTATTTAATGCTTCTACTTAGTGAAGCATACTTTTGGATTGTAAAACATTTAACGTTTGCTATGACGTCACTTTTATTAATGAATGCAACTCTGTTTTGAAAACGCATATAGTACTTAACCTTGTAATGAACCTGTTGTTGATGGTCCGTACATGACGATTTAGTACGGGGCGTCACATATATGATACTTTTGACCCCATATAAGTAGTGTCTCCATGTCTTTAATGCAAAAACAACAGCGCCCAATTCCAAATCGTGTGTCGTATAATTCTGCTCGTGAATCTTCAATTGTCTAGACGCATAAGCAATTACCTTCGTTCGTTGCATTAATACACAACCGAGGCCTTGCTTTGAGGCGTCACAATATATCACAAAATCATCGTTCCCTTCAGGCAATGACAATATAGGTGTCGTAGTTAATTTTTTCTTTAACAATTGAAACGCTTTCTACTGCTCATCCTTCCATTCAAATTTCTTCCCTTTATGTGTTAATGCAGTCAAGGGTTTTGCTATTTTGAAAAAATCTTAGATGAACCTTCTGTAGTAACCAGCCAGTCCTAAAAAATGGCGTATATGCTTCTGAGTTTTCGGGGTTTCCCACTTTTTAACGGTTTCAATCTTTGCCGGATCTACTTGAATACCTTCTTTGTTCACTATGTGACCAAAGAATTGAACTTCTTCCAACCAAAATGCACACTTTGAAAATTTTGCGTACAGTTGTTCCTTCCTCAATAATTCTAGCACTTTTCTCAAATGTTCTTCGTACTCTTGATCATTCTTTGAGTAAATGAGTATGTCATCGATGAAAACAATGACAAATTTGTCAAGATATGGCCCACACACTCAGTTCATGAGGTCCATGAACACAGCTGGTGCGTTAGTCAATCCAAACGGCATAACCATAAACTCGTAATGACCGTAATGCGTTCTGAAAGCAGTCTTTGGAATATCATCCTCCTTCACCCGCATTTGATGATACCCAGAACGTAAATCGATCTTCGAATAAACCGAAGAGCCTTGTAGTTGATCAAATAAGTCGTCGATTCTCGGTAGTGGCTAACAGTTCTTGATGGTAAGTTTGTTCAACTCTCGGTAGTCGATACACAATCTGAATGTACCATCCTTCTTTTTGACAAACAAAACAGGAGCTCCCCACAGTGATGTGCTTGGTTGAATAAAACGACGTTCTAACAGTTCTTGTAGTTGACTTTGTAATTCCTTCATTTCGCTGGGTGCGAGTCTGTATGGAGCACGAGCTATTGGTGCAGCTCCTGGTACGAGATCTATTTGAAATTCAACAGATCGGTGTGGAGGTAGTCCCGGTAATTCTTTCGGAAATACATCGAGAAATTCTTTTGCGACGGGAACATCACTGATGTTCTTTTCTTCAGGTTTGACTTCTTCAATGTGTGCTAGAATGACATAACAACCTTTTCTTATTAGTTTTTGCGCCTTCAAACTACTAATAAGATTTAACTTCGCGTTGTTCTTTCTCCTACACCATTAAAGGTTTTCCTTTTTCGCGCATAATGCGAATCACATTTTTGTAACAAACGACCTCTGCTCTCACCTTTTTCAACCAGTCCATGCAAATTATTATGTCAAAACTCCCTAACTCGACTGGTATTAAGTCAATCTTAAACATTTCGTTAACTAGTTTAATTTCCCTATCCCGACATACTTTATCTGCTGGAAGTGAAATGGATTGATTGTGAGTGGTGAATGATGAGTGGTGAGTGGGGTTAAAAGGAGCTCTAGTTAGTTGACTAGTTCATGGTAGAAGTTAAATTTGATTAGTAATGCATGACATAATCAAGAGTGGAATCCCATGCTAGTTCCTATTGGTATATACTCATAGTAAGTACGTCTAGAAGCTGTGTAAAATACGGGTACGAATACTGAATGACTACGAGTAGAATTGTTGATGAAAATGAATGGAAATGTAATTGTAACCATTTTTGCTAAGTAGAAGTACTTTGATATGTGTCTTGAAGTCTTTCAAAAGTGTACTAATACATCTTAATACACTACATGTATATTCATTTTAACTGAGTCGTTAAGTCATCGATAGTCGTTACATGTAAGTGTTGTTTTTGAAAGCTTTAAGTTAACGATCTCATTTAATGTTGTTGAAAGCTTTAAATCAAATTTTAACACATTTTTAATAAAGCGATATTAACCCAAACAAAAAAAATCTTCGAGCTGACCTGCCAGGGGCTCTGCCCCTTGGACCCCGCCAGGGGTTGCCACCCCTTGGACCCCGCTATAAGGGGCGCTGCCCCCGAACCCCCGTCATAATCAAGATAAGTTCAAACAAGTGTGCACTCCACACTTTCCCAAACTTGTTCGATATTTATGAAGGTTATTTTGGTTAACAAATTAATCTCATTACACTTAAATCATATTGGTGACACAAATCACCAACAATGAATATATCTTAATATGATACATATGTATTTAGTAAGGCGTTGCTATAACGATAATCGTTATATATATTGTTTCGAGTTTCATAATTCAATAGTCTCATTTTATGTGTATAACTCATTGTTAATATATCTAGTGAGATACTTACTTTTCATAATATCATGTTAGCTATATACATATCCATATATATATCATCATATAGTTTTTACAAGTTTTAACGTTCGTGAATTGCCGGTCAACTTGGATGGTCAATTGTCTACATGAAACCTATTTCAATTAATCAAGTCTTAACAAGTTTGATTGCTTAACATGTTGGAAACATTAAATCATGTAAATATCAACTTCATTTAATATATATAAACATGGAAAAGTTTGGGCCACTACAAGCTTGGTCTCTCATTTTAGGTTGCTGAATCTGTGCAATTGCTTTGGCCTTTTGTGATTCACTTGTGATTACGCCAAAGTATTAATCATAATCGAGCTAAGGTAATGCAATCAAGACAGGGACATGGTGATTGATCACTTGAATCTAAGTAAAAGATGATCATAAGGTTCCAAAAACATTATCAACACCACCATCCACCCCTCATTGCACTCAATTCCTAAATTTGATTTACATTCTCATTTAGGATTGATCACTATGCTTATGACTTGTGCACTTAATGTTTTTTGTAATGACCTAACCCGTCATTATACTGACCCGAAATTGTTTTCCTTTTTTACAACACATTGATATTAATAATATGACACCACAATTTATGTTTCCAAAACACTTCCAATACTCGGCAAGTTTAAACATCTTTAATTTATTCAATACATTAGACCAAGTGTCACAATGGGCATAACGACCCAAGACCCGTTTGACATAACCAAAAGATAACTTTAACTCAGCTAGTTTAAATTTTAACAAAGACCGAGCATTCTGATTGTGATTGCACTAATTAATCCTAAGTCGAATAAAAAAAAAAGTCTTCTAAAGCAACCCGCAATAATCCACTAGTCCCCGTGCTTACCCTTGCCACCTCTTCCTTGCGAATATATAAAAATATAAACAATGAGAGGGTAAGCTATAAAGCTTAGTGAATGTAAACATACTATATCCATACATATGTATAAAATGAATACGTATCGCCAAATAGCAAGTAGTAAACACATACCAAGATCATGTATAACTAAGAAAGCTATACACTACGTACCACCATGTCAATACGCAAGATACAAACACCACAATATATATATATATATGTATATATATATATATGTATATATATATATATATATATATATGTATATATATATATATATATATATATATATATATGTATATATATCTATATATATATATATATGTATATATACGCATATACCTCAAACACGTGAAGGTTGGCCGAACTACACGCGCCCTAGTAAATCCGAACTACACGAGATTCACTACCTTCATTTCAACTACAACTGGGGTTGGCCGAACTACACGTGCCCCAATCCATATGACAATAGGGTTGGCCGAACTACACGCGCCTTAGTGAATCCAAACTACACAAAATTCACTACCTTAAGCCATAAAAACAACAGTGGGAATGTCCGAAACCACACGCGACATTGTGAATCCGAACTACAAGAGATTCACTTCCCAAATCACCTCAACAACATCAATGGGGTTGGCTTACTCATGCCAATGTGAATCCAAAAACACACGAGATTCACTACCCCAAGGGTGGTAACCCAAAATGTACAAACTTTCCTAGTGGACCCGAAACTCACGGGGTCTATCATCCCACACACATGTAAAGTGAATCCGAATGCACAAGGATCACTCTACCCCACCCGCACCCATCCTATACATACATACACATATAATATATTTACACTCACCTTGTCGCCTTGATGAATGAAATGCCAAAATCTGCAATCCGTCAATGGAAAGTATCTAGTCCATTTATCACATAAACAAACAACACAATTAGGGTGGATTACAAGCCAACCCAAATTGACACTTAGTGCAATTTTGACCCACTTGCACTTCCAAGCACAACACGTGCCCAAACTAACCATAACCAATAATCACTTAACACTAGTGAAAATGGTCTTATAACTCCAACTAGACCAAATAACAAGTGCTAAACATTTTTCTTTCCTAAAATCAAGTCACAAACCCTAATTTGACCCATTTCAAAATCAAGCTTCCAAACACGCCCATTTGGGTTCCAACATCAACATAATCACTAACCCTAGTAATTATACCTAAATTACAAGCCCTAACATGGCCAAGTAGTCTTCTAACCTAAAACTACCAACAATAGGTTTTAAACCCGATTACTAGCTACAACAACTCACTTCATGAGCATCAATGGGTTTCTCATCAATTTAAGCTCAAACACTAACTTGAATATGAAATCAACAAATGAATTCGGAGTTAGAACTTACCACTACTACTGATTTGTAACCAAGAACGAGATGAACAACCTTAACACTTGCACCTTGAAGAGATTCCAACTTCTTCTTCCTTAAATCAAGCTCTCTCACTCTAAAACTCTCTTTATCTCTCTAAGGTAAATGAGAGTGTTTATGTGGATAAAAACTGAGGTATGAATGAGTCCAAGATCATTTTTGATGGCTCCAAAATGATACCCAAGTGAAAAGACCAAAACACCCTCATTTAACCCCAAATAACGTGTTAAAAATTGGACTGTCTGAAGAATCTCATGACCGCGAGGTCCCATTTTACGCTCGCGAAATTGCAACTCAAACTATCTGATTACCTGCTGAAATCTCGTGACTGCGAGCAGGAGGGTAGCGACCGCAACTTTCCCTATTTCAGCTTTTCTTCGTTTTGTGATTCCTGAATTCGCACGCAGTCCATGTTTTCAACCTTCTACATGCCCCACTACATCAATAGGAACTTAAACACCATCATGGAAACATATTACAAAAATGGGGTGTTACAGTTTTATCTTTAATATTTTGAACTATAATCACTGTGGACTTGAATTTTTTTAATATTTCGATGATTGTTGTAATAAACTGATTTGAATGTTTGAACTGTTTGGTTTGTATTGAACGTTTGACTATGTTTGAATAATGAACTAGGTCCTAGGGGGAGTTTGTTAGTGCATAAACGGAGTTTGTTTAGCCTATTCATATTTGTTAAGACTAGGTAAGTATTTGGGCAATCGGTTGTTGATTATTAACGTTTAGTAGTGTTTACGATCAATTGTATTTATTTAAAGTTAATATACTTACAATCTGTGTAACCGCACGGATGCATCCTGCATCCGTACGGAGACAAGTGCAACAGCACGGTTACACGTGCACACCTTATATAATGGGTATTACGAGTTTATTGTTAGGGTTACGAACCTAAACACTTCCCTAGCTGTGACTTCGATTCCCTGAAGGTCTAGCACTCTAGTTTATTGATCTATTACCTATTAAAGTCGTTTTTAAACATTAGATCATAGTTTTGTTGAGTCGTTTTGATATTAAACTCAATATCGAGTTATTCCGCACTCGATACTGAAGATTAATCTATAAGTTAATACCGTTTAGTCGTTCCTACAGGTTTTTTCCCGGTTCCATTCAGGATTCAAACCCGGTCCGCCTGCCCCTCGGGTTGGTTTAAGGATATAGTTCCTTCAATGTGATTCAGGTTTCTTCGTGAAAGCGCGTGCATGCATGGCATATGATCCCCTCTGGGTGATGCCGATAATTGAATTAAAAAATAATAATAATTGTTTGAATGACGTTCTCCCAAGGCCAGTTTCGAAAGATCTGGAAAAAGTGTAGTCAGCACTTAACAGTCCACGGGTAACCAGTTTAGCTGTCATATAGGCAAACCGACCTTATATGTAACGACCCGACTTTTTCGACTTATATTTATACTTATTACTTTCACGAAACTGCGTATTTGTGCGTACTGAGCTATATTATATTCTGGAATCATTATTCATGTTAATTACTTTCATTAATACCTTACAACGTGTTATTAAGTGCATAATCACTTAACTTGATCCTTGAATGCTTTTGTGATCGTTAGTGTCACTTGTCGTTTAGAACGAGCTACGTACTTAGTACACGTTAAATTCTTGTCATAATTGGAGTATTATGACTACTTAATACAATTGTTATTTCTTAATGACAATTACTTGGCTTATTGGTTGCTTAATTACGCTTAGTGTTTTACTAATGCACATTAGTTAGTCTTAATGGACTTTTTACCTTAATGGAATTAGGCCAAACCTACTATAGCTATTGGACTATTATGTTGGCCCATTTTAATAGACTTATGATCCATTAAGATGTAGGAAAAAACCCATGAAGATATAAGCCAACATACTAGCATGCTTTTGTACCATTTCCTACACTATGTTACATGGGATCCCAACATGCAAGCACCACCTTTGTACCACCACCCATGCAAAGCAAAACCGTTGGCCTAGGGGACACACCACCACCACCACCACTTTAAATTCAAACCTCATCCTCATTTCACACTTTATTTCATTTTCTCTCAAAACACACACACTTTTTGTCTAATTTTCTCTCTAGTTTTTCTCACACTAAAGGCTTAAGAACTTGTAAGTTTCTTAAATTTCTTTCTTCCTTTTTCTTTCTAAATCATGAAATCATCATCATCATCATCTTCAAGAGATCAAGCTTTTTAGTTTTTGATCTTGTTATATCTTGAAGATTCAAACCTTGATGGAAAATCTTCAAGAACATAAAAGATTCAAGCTTTCTAGCTTTGGATCTTCATTACTTTGTTGGATCTAAGTTTTATAGCTTAAGATGACTTTATTTTTTGTTAAAAGATCAAAACTTGTGTTTATGATCTTCATGAAACTTGAAGATCTAACTTTTTGCTTTAAAGATCTTCAAGAACATTAGAAATCCAAGCTTTCTAGCTTGAGGTTTCTACAAAAGTTTGTTAAGAGATCGAGTTATTTAACTTATGATCTTCTTTAATTTGTTTCACTTTAATTTTGTAAACTTGTGTTTTCATGAAACAAATATACAAGCTTTCTAGCTTGAAATCTCATAAGTATTGTTAAGGAATCCAAGCTTTCTAGTTTAGAGTTTCATTATCTTGTTTGATTTAAGTTATGTAACTTATGTTCATCTAACTTGTTAAAACAAAAGCTCATTAGCTTACATTCATTCTACTTTGTAAGAATATAAGTTTCATAACTTAATGTTTTGAAAAAGTTGGAAGTCTAAGTTCTATAACTTAGGGTTTCATCTAGAACACAAGATCTAGACTTTCTAGTCTAAGGTCTTCAATGTTTAGCTAAGATCTAAGTTCTATAACTTAAGGTCTTGCTTGTTTGGTTTGAATCAAAGTTTGTAGCTTTAATTTTTTAATAGAACTTGTATGTCTGTTGAAACTAAGAACATGATGTAACCTTGGTTCATCATCCTTCTAAAACTCTTAGGTGAGTTGTATTTCTTCTTAGTCTTGACATTGTGTGTTGATGGTTGAAACTTGGTCAAAGTGATGCTAAAACATCAAAGAGTTGTACACTTGAGGCTTACACGCATCAAGGATGAGAACCGTGATGAGCATCAAACACCAACTGATCTGACTCCTGGAGCTGCTGGAAAATTGATTATTAGAAAGTTCGGGATGTGTAGATAACTTTTCATTTAAGACTCACCTAAATCAGATGTACGGTTTAGGATTTATAGTCTTCCAAAGTTCACTACGTCTCTGTAACGACATGCTGAAATTTCTGACCTACTCGTGCTTTGACTGGCGCCACAGTCAAACGACATCGAGTTAGGATCTTAATTTTGGATAGCGGTAAGAGGACTCACAAACGGAGCCTTGGCAACTGACCGTGCATCATTTCAGTTTGTGTAGAGGTCGTAGAGGCTGTACAATTCAGATATTAGTTTCGATCTCTATCCTTGTTGAAAACTTACCTTACCTTTTACGTATGATGATAATGATGATACTTAAGACTTAACTTATTTACCTTTAAACTTTTTGGGACTATTTACTGACTTAGTAACCTTTGACTTAGGTTGAGGACCTTTGGACCAACTTACTACTTGCTTACATTTTCATATCGACTTTACCACACATTCACTGTGAGTTATAGCTCCCTTTTTACTTTAACTATTTTTGAGACTGAAAATACATGCGATTTTTATGTTTTACATAGTAGACACGAGTACTTTAACTTTATATATGTGTGGGTGATATAACGGCACAAATTTTTCCCTTAGCTCGGTAACGTTTAGTCATTGGTTTATGAACCGGTGAATGTGAATCTTAGATATGGATCCATAGGGTTTGACATCCCCACTCAGGCTAGTCGCGCTAGTATTTAATGGGTGTTTAATACTTCGTCTGTTTTAACGCACTCGTCAAGTGTACTTTTAGGGGGTGATATATTATTTTATGTTAAGTTAGTTACCAAGCACCCACGGTTAAGCATATACTTTTCATACTGTTTTAAATACGAAATCTCGTGGTCTACATTACATTATTGTTTATAATAAAACAATAGCTCACCAACATTCGTGTTGACTTTTTAGCATGTTTTATCCTCAGGTAACTAAGACGCTTATTGCTTCCACTGTATTAGACTTGCTGTGTTAGACTTTCGCTGCATTGTTTAGAGATGTCTTAATCATGGAACATTTTACTTTGCATTCATCACTTACGTTTTATTTGAACTATGGTTTTGTAATGACCTCGGTGTCACGTACTTTTGTTAATGCTTTCTATTCGTAGAAGCACGTTACTCATGTTAAACATTTGTCGTTGGAAAAACATTATCTTTTTATGAATGCAAACTTTGTTTTAAAACACCGTGTAATGGACCTGTTGTTGTTGATGATCCGTACCATTGATTTTTGGACGGGGCGTCACATTTGGTATCAGAGCCAGGTTGTAGGGAATTAGGTTGCATTAGTGTGTCTTGACCAAGTCGATTAGGATTCACTAATAGGACTAATCTACAACTTGCTCGTTTACCTGTTTCCGCGAAACTGCTGCATGCTACTATCTGCTTTTGATTGCATGATACTTCTGTATGATACTGCTCTTATTGTCATGCTATGTACTGCTGTAGATTATCTATGCTGCTGTTGTTATTATGCCTGATTACGTTGAAAGGACCCGTTCATATACATTATAAACGATTCTCAATAGTTGATTATATCGCGAGGTATTTGACCTCTATATGATACATTTTTCAGACATTGCATTCGTTTTTAAAAGAAAAACTTTTTTTACATCGAAAATTGACAGGCATGCATACCATTTTATAATATCCAACTACAAATGACCTAATCTATCATTTACTTAATAATAATCTCTATTGAACTCAATGACTTGAATGCAACGTCTTTTAAAATATGCCATGAATCACTCCAAGTAATATCTTTAAAATGAGCAAATGCACAGCGGAAGATTTCTTTAACACCTGAGAATAAACATGCTTTAAAGTGTCAACCAAAAGGTTGGTGAGTTCATTAGTTTATCATAATCATTCATTTTCATCATTTTAATAGACCACAAGAATTTCATTTTCAGTTCTCATAAATATACGTCCCATGCATAGAGACAAAAATCATTCTTATGGATTGAACACCTGGTAACCGACATTAACAAGATGCATATAAGAATATCCCCTATCATTCCGGGAAATCCTTCGGACATGATAAAACAACATCGAAGTACTAAAGCATCCGGTACTTTGGATGGGGTTCGTTAGGCCCAATAGATCTATCTTTAGGATTCGCGTCAATTAGTAGATCGGTTTACTAATTCTTAGGTTACCAAGCAAAAGGGGCATATTTGGCTTCGATCATTCAACCATATAATATAGTTTTGATTACTTGTGTCTATTTCGTAAAACATTTATAAAAATTGCGCATGTATTCTCAGCCCAAAAATATAAAGGGTAAAAAGGTAAATGAAACTCACCATACTGTATTTCGTAGTAAAAATACATATAACTTCATTGAACATCTGAACAATGCAGGGTTGGCCTCGGATTCACGAACCTAAATTAATTATGTATATTTATATGTTGGTTAATATTCTTCTAACAATTTAGGTTAAGTCATAGTGTACTACATTCCTAATGCTCGAGACTAATATGCAAAGTCAACAAAAGTCAATTTGACTCAAAATGATTTCTAAAATCTACACATGATTAATATATAGTTTAAATATCGTCGTTTTATATTTTTTTAAATATCTTTAAAAGATTTATTAGAGTAAATAATATAATTAATTTATTAATAAATAAGACTTTATATAAAAAAATACTTTTATATATCTTAAATAATAAAATTTATAAAGTTCATTTAATATCATAAAGATAATATGATAGGTATTATTAAAGAAATTTTATTACATGTAGTAAAAATATGTTTGCATCTCATATGTATTTGATAAAATAATATCTATAATAATTGTAAGTAAAAGTTGCATTATTTTGTAATAATAATTATTATTATTCTATTAATTAAAATATCAATATTTATAATTATTAAAATAAAATGATAATTCTAATTATGATAACATTAATATTTATGATACTTTTTAATATTATGTTTTAAAATAATAATTCTATTTAAAATGATAATAATAATAATAATGATATTTTAGAGTAACAATGACATTTCTATTAAAATGGTAATTTTTGTTAAAATGATAGTTTTAATATAATGATACTTTTAATAATAATAGTAATGATAAAAAATAATAAGAACGATAATTTTATCTAAATCATTATCTTACAATATTTAAATTTCATCATGATAATCATACTCATTATTTCTTAATTGATTCGTTTAATAGCATTTAATCGTCTTTTATATCGTTTTCATGTTAATGATAATAATAGTAATCATAATATTTAAGTGTTACTAATATAAGTTTTAATCATAATAATACTAATGATAATAAATATTATGAATATATTAATGATAATACTAATTATAACTTTAACGATAATAACGATAGTAATAATAATAAAAATAACAATTTTAATGATAATACTTTTTATAGATAATGATAATAATAATAATAATAATAATAATAATAATAATAATTAATTAAAAATTAGGACGACGATAGTAACGACGATAATAATAATCATTTTTAATAATAATACAAAAAATTCAATTGATTATAACTTCTAATCCGTTCATCGAAACCATTCGATATCTAAATAAAAAGTTCTTAATTTTTCGCTAGCTTTCCAACGACATGCATATCTTATACCTTATCTTAACCGCATATGTAACTAATTCAGGATTTAACATAAGCTATCTAATGGAAATATCAAAAATACAAGCATGCATAGTTCTATATACTTGAGCACTAGTCAGGGATACACTATTAATATATAAAAGTTAATTTATGAGTACTCACGTATCAATATTGAAATTCAATATTGCAGGAAAGGTACGTAGACGCAACAGAGATGATAAACACTAAATTGACCTCGTGAGCATACCCATGAACCATACCCATCACCTCCATAGCTATAACTCATAATTTCCTTAGCCCTATCCTACTCATAAAACCCATGTTGTAATAGCTCGCGCGTACCCCTTGTCGTAATATTTTATGTATAATACATAATAATAATAACACTTAATACTACTAATATTAATATCATAATAATCTTTTAATAATAAAATTAATAAGTAAATAAAATAAATAAGTAAATATTACGTAGTAATATAGAGAGAAAGAGAGTTTTGAGAATGAGATCAAAAGAACCAGATCATCGAGCTTTATATATGTGCCCTCACCAAACCCCCCATGCGATCACATGGGGGTTGAGTGTTTATTTCATGCGACCGCAAGGTCAATTTTTACAGCTCATATCCCACTCATTTGAGCTGCCGACACTTCGTTTTACATCAACACTCTTAAACATACGTAATACTTAACTTTATATATATTATTTAATATATAATATATTTAATCTTAAGAATTAATTAAATATTATATTATATTTACGCTCATGGTAAAAATATAATTTTTACAAAATTGACACGGACGTGGTCTCACGACTCATGTACCACTTTCGGTTTTTCGAGCGCACTTTTGTACGTTTAGAAAACTAGCATTTTACGTTACGCGACGTGTACCTTTAGTAATAGTTTGATTTATTCATCAAAAATTACTTTGTAAAAATGTATCTTATAAAATTTGAGCGTCGTGGTCATTTGCTTCTATAAATCAGTGACTCGTTATTTACCAAAATATTTTATTTTAAATTAAGACGTTTTATGACGAGATTAAAATATATAGATACATATATACCTTTTTAGAAATATAACTTTTGTATCCAAAATCTTTCATCTAACAATATAACATTTAGTTTTTCAAAACTATTTATTTTTCAAAGTTTATTTTCATTTCATTTAGGAAAATAGTTTAGCGCGTAACGTTTTTTTTTTAAGAATTTAAATGGATACAAGTACTAATCGTTTTTAAATATCAAATGCGTCACTAGGCGGGTGTTACTACCGTATATTTAATTTGAAAACATATATTTTAATAAGCATGTTTTAAATACACGTTACAACCAATATTCCAACTTACGTTTATTTAATCAACCGTAGTTTAGATAGACAAGTCCTGTTATATGAAAAAGTGTTTTCGTACAGTTGAAAGCTACATCAATTGATTACTATGGAATTCCATTGACAAACATATGGAACTAAATACTATACTGTAAAGTATTTATACTTAATATTTCGTTAACGTTATCAAGTTATAATATATACGCGTATTCATATATAATCTTTTACGTTCGTTTAATGGTTCGTGAATCATTGGAATTTGATTGAGGTTAAATGAATGTATGAACACAATTTAAAATCCTTGAGATTTAACTTAACAACTTTGCTTATTGTGTCAGAGTAATATAAAGATTAAAGTTTAAATTTGGTCAGAAATTTCCTGGTCGTCACAGTACCTACCCGTTAAAGAAATTTCGTCCTGAAATTTGAGTGGGGTGGTTATGGCTAATCATAAAAATGTTTTTATGACGAATATGAGTTGATATATAGAGTTTTATTGTTATTGAGTAATATAGATAAAACGATTTGATTACTTGAAGAGTACGAGTGAAGTTTTCACAAAAAGATTGGAATGAGAAATAGAGTTTCGTCTTAACTTTCGACGTGGTATTGGTTGAATTCCGAAATTCAGGGGATTTGAAGAAAATCTTAAAAATCTAAAAGATTTGATTCTTCGGCGAATAAGAAAATTATGATTCTCTAATTAAATGCGGAGATCTGCCTTAATTTCTCTATCAAATATTTCACTATAAATTAACTTCTTCCGTTCCATTATTTTATCATTCCTATACTCAATTCCTAAATTCCAAAGATTATGAAAATGCTTAATCCAGTTCTAATCCTTATCCTTATCCTTACTATCGCAACAATTTTTCTCCTTTTCCAACTTTCACCAGAGGAATCTGCTTATTTCTACTTTGCCCTTGGGGTTATAGTACTTATAATTCTCCTGTATCTTTATGTTGTGATAAACATTGATATACACAGTTTGTAATTTATGTGTTGTTATCGGGCTTTATATCCCTTATTTTTCACTGTCCCTATTCCCGTTTCCTATAACTATTATCATCCACAGTTAATACTCCCTCCTATTTGCTGCGATTTATACTCTAATTTCTATTTCGGAGTTTTGTCCCTCCGTTACTTCTTCTTGTGATTAGGTATCTCTTGTAATGGTTCAGAATTCGCAGATATAAGTTTTAGAATGAACATTGTTAATGTTCTAAGAAGGGAATGGTAATGGCACGATTTTGATTTGTTAAATTACTAGAATACCCTGGAAAAGACCGAATCATCAAGAAATATTTTCTTGATATTTTAGAGGTTAAAATAGAATACAAGAGTCGTGTAACATAGCACATGATGACGTTAGAGTCTGTGAATCATCACGTTTCATTAGAAACTCAGCATGACTTACTGTAATATAATCACGTTGATCAAGTGTCATTATATTATACTAACTCATGCTTCAGTTCCCAACACTACTTCAAAAACATTCATATTTTAAATTCGAAGGTTCGTAGAATATAGAAACTAATAGTTTCTTATATTATGTAACACTGATAGCGCGAAGATATAAATGATTTCAGATAGGAATATCTTCAGATATATCGATGGTATTTAAAATAAAGGTACGATGATATCTTAGAATTTTTTAATCAAGTTGTGATGAAGAAATTCATTCATAATTCAAACTCGAATTTTAAAGAAATTTAGAAACTAAAGTAGTTTCCTTTATGATGTAACATAGATAGCAGGAAGAGATGAATAATTTTGGACAAGAATATTTATGAAAATATCCTCAGAAATATCGAAGATATTTATGATGATATTTTGGAATATCTAAGTTCGAAGGTTGATGAAGAAAATTTGTCCGCAAGAATTTAGAGTCATAAGTAAGGTATTCGTTAATGACTTCAGTAAATACTGAATCATTTGGATTCTTTGAAGGCAGATTTATTCTTTGTGATTTGTCTACAATCTCCTTCTTGGTTTGCTCAATCCGTTTTCTAGTTTCAACTTTTCTGAGCTTTGCCAACCTACTATTCTTTATTATCAAACTTCCGACTGTTAAAGTCGTGTACAGTTTTTTTTTTTTTTTTCTGTTTTCAGCTTCTTTAGAATTTGAAGTATTGATTTGTAGTCTGGGTGCTTTTCAGAAATTCAGAATGAAAGATCATAATTTTAAGAGATAAATGTTATATGTATACATATAACTGTTGATGTAGATATGCTGCGAAATTTCAAGATACTGATTGCTAAATTCTGATGATTCATATGACAATTCTCGTTACAAGATGCGAATGAGTGAATGATGGGATTTCGATAAATATAATGATTTTTTTGAAAAGTCAAGGATAATTGAAGTTGTTGGTAAGTTTATTGCTAATGTGGTGGAACATGAAAGGTTCCCCAGTAACGATGATGAAAGGGCAACGTATATATCAAGGTTATAATAAGGCTGTTTCGACTGAAGAATCGAAGTTGACTTGCTGGAGCTGTGACAAAACTACTTTGGAAAAGAACTGCAAAGTTATTTTGGGTAATAATAACGCTAAAGAAAATTGCACAGCTACATGTTAAACGTTTACTTAGTTTCCGAGAGTTTTCCAGTGCATAACTATATGTACCAATCTTTTCTTCCGTAGATGAAGTACGGTTGGTTCCTCCTCTCGATTGAGGTGTTTTCAAGGATCATGAAAGGTTTGAACGCAGAATGTAATCGTGAAGATACAAATGAGGTTTAAGATGAAATCAAGTGGCCAACTTGAAGAATTGTTTAGTTTCATATGTTATAATCAATATTTTAATTCATTTTAATTGTCCAATGTTGGTCCTCAGTTGATAGTCCACAGTTAGTAATACAATAATTCATATATAGTTTAATATATAATATTCGAATTAAATAATATGTATCGTAACCTGTGTACATGTCTCAGACTCGATCACAACTCAAAATATATATATATATATATATATATATATATATATATATATATATATATATATTATTGTAGAATCAACCGCAACCCTGTATAGCGAACTCAACCATTACAGCAAATAGAGTGTCTATGGTTATTCCAAATAATATATATACATGCATCGATATGATATGTCAAAACTTTGTATACGTGTCCCGATATTTAAAGTGCGTAAAATAAATAACAGAAATTAAATGACGATAAATAAAATTGCGAGAATGTAAATTGCGATAATTAAATTGCGATAAATAAAATGTAACCTGTTAGCTAGGAACAATTAGCTAGGAACAGTTAGCGTGGATTCTTAACAAAATTCTTCTCATAGTTAAATTATTTGTTTCTAACAAATTTTATTTTTCCAATGTTTTCTTCATTATGCCACTTGTTGGATTCTGATAAGTTAAAATCCAATTATGAAATTGAATGAAAATGATTATTTTGTGGTGAAGAGATTCATATATCGGTGAATATAAATAGGATAGTAAATGACTGTTGAATCAAATTCGAAGAATGTACAATGTAACTTATTAATGTGAAATCTAAATATTCCTCGGGTATTACCTACCCGTTAAAATATTTTCACCATTAACATTTTGTACGAAAGAATTTTTGTTTTTTATTTACAATCTTTATGAGAACATATATACATGTATATTTTCTTCAGATGTAATCATAGATTTAATGAGTTAATATGATATTAAACTCATATGATTTTCGGTTTGAGCTAGAATAAGTAATCTCTAAGACTATTAGGAACTACATATTCTTCGCAGAATATTAATGAAGTTATGGGTCAATACTTCATCGTTAACTATTAGGAATTACATATTCTTCACAGAATATTAATGAAGTTATGGATCAATACTTCATCGGTTATTGTTGTTGGTACTCCTTGGTATCTATGGTGCGTATGTTGTTGATGTTCGAGAAATAGATTGTAATGTTGAGGTGTGAGATGCGGGTGTTGCTGTTGATGATGGTGATGGTACTGTTGATGGTGTTGATGCTGGTACTGTTTATGTTGTCGATGCTGCTGGTGGTGTTTGTAACCTTTGCACCATATTCTCCAAAGCCACTACCCGAGCGCGAAGCTCGTTGACTTCTTCTATTACACCGGGGTGATTGTCGGTTCGGACGAGCGGATAAATAAAATCTAGAATTTGATGTAGTATATAATCGTGACGAGATACTCTGGAAATGAGAGAGAAAAATGGTATTTCGAACAGGTTCGCCGGTAAGTGCTTCAGGTTCTTCGCCTAGAGGGCAATGTGGTAGATGGAAAGGATCGCCTTCTTCTTGTTTCCAATGATTGAGGAGGCTACGAACCCATCCCAATTCATCCAAAATAGGTGATGACTGATTGGTTGATCCATTCCGGTCACACTGCTTTCGGAGCTTGAGTGAGATTCCATTTCGGAATCCAAGTGACTTGAACTAACGACGAATTCCATTTCGTACGATTTGATAAAGGATTTTTCGATATAAAATGATTTTTCCGGCTATCGGGTGATATTCTATTTACATAGGATATCTATATATTTAGTTCAAAAGATTTCGTAGATTACGGAGGAATTTGCGGGATATATCAGGCAAAGTTTAAAGTAATAGATACGATAAGATATGATTTAGCAGATACGCTAAGATATGAATTTTGTCTATACACTACTCATGCAATTAATGTAGCAAGTCGTGTCTAGACTAATAATGATAAGCAGGTAATTTTCTAAGGATGATAAGCAGATGATTTCCGACTAGAAATGATAAGCAAAACTTTTGACATGCAGACACGGTCTAAGTCCAGACTCACTAATGCATCCTAACGACTTATCAGTTAGACACACTAATGCAGACCTGGTTCGCTAAGACCACCGCTCTGATACCAACTAAAAGGACCCGTTCATATACATTATAAACGCTTCTCAATAGTTGATTACATCGCGAGGTATTTGACCTCTATATGATACATTTTTCAGACATTGCATTCATTTTTAAAAGAAAAACTTTCTTTACATCGAAAATTGAAAGGCATGCATACCATTTCATAATATCCAACTATAAATGACCTAATCTGTCATTTACTTAATAATAATCTCTATTGAACTCAATGAATTGAATGCAACATCTTTTAAAATATGCCATGAATGACTCCAAGTAATATCTTTAAAATGAGCAAATGCACAGCGGAAGATTTCTCTAACACCTGAGAATAAACATGCTTTAAAGTGTCAACCAAAAGGTTGGTGAGTTCATTAGTTTATCATAATCATTCATTTTTATCATTTTGATAGACCACAAGAATTTCATTTTCAGTTCTCATAAATATACGTCCCATGCATAGAGACAAAAATCATTCATATGGATTGAACACCTGGTAACCGACATTAACAAGATGCATATAAGAATATCCCCTATCATTCCGGGAAATCCTTCGGACATGATAAAACAACATCGAAGTACTAAAGTGTGAAGACCCGTCTTAATCCATCCGAACGAAGTCCATATCGATTATAAACGATTCATAACAGTTGATTACATCGCGGGGTACTTGACCTCTATATGATACATTTTACAAACATTGCATTCGTTTTTGAAAAGACAATCTTTCATTACATTGAAAGTTGACGGCATGCATACATTTTCATAATATATCTAACTATAATTAACTTAATAATAATCTTGATGAACTCGATGACTCGAATGCAACGTCTTTTGAAATATGTCATGAATGACTTCAAGTAATATCCTTAAAATGAGCAAATGCACATCGGAAGATTTCTTTCATACCTGAGAATAAACATGCTTTAAAGTGTCAACCAAAATGTTGGTGAGTTTATTAGTTTAACATAAATAATCAGTTCATAATATTAATAGACCACAAGATTTCATATTTCCAATTCTCATAACAAACGTCCCATGCATAGAAACAAAATTATCATTCATATGGATTGAACACCTGGTAACCGACATTCACAATATGCATATAAGAATACCCCATCATTCCGGGATCCTCCTTCGGACATGATATAAATTTCGAAGTACTAAAGCATCCGGTACTTTGGATGGGGCTTGTTGGGCCCGATAGATCTATCTTTAGGATTCGCGTCAATTAGGGTGTCTGTTCCCTAATTCTTAGATTACCAGACTAAAAAGGGGCATATTCGGTTTAATAATCCAGCCATAGAATGTAGTTTCATTTACTCGTGTCTATTTCGTAAAACAGTTATAAAATCAGCACATGTATTCTAAGCCCAAAAATATAATGAGTAAAAAGGCAAATGAAAATCACGCATATAAATATTGTAAAATAGTTAATAAAGCATTTGCATGTATTCTCAGCCCAAAAATGTAATGAGTAAAAAGGGAGCAAATGAAACTCACGCATATAAATATTGTAAAATAGTTAATAAAGTATTTGCATGTATTCTCAGTTCAAAATGTATTTCAAAAGCATTTAATAAAGCAGTTGTAAAAGTAGCGCATGTATTCTCAATCCTAAAAATATAAAGAGTAAAAGGGAGCAAATGAAACTCACCTAATGTATTTTGTAGTAAAAATACATAGAACGACATTGAACAAGTATAGGGTTGGCCTCGAATTCACGAACCTATATCAATTATTTATATATCAAATAATATTATTACATATAATAATAGTGAACAGTGTATATTTTATGACGTATTAAGATTTATATCTTTTTAATATAGTTATAATAATTTTTTTTATATATTTATATATCTAAGTTGTACGTATAGTAATAAGGTTAATATTAATAAAAGAGTCATATTTTATAACGATAATGATGATAATAATACTTAGAGTAATAATGATAATACTTAATAATAATCTTAATAATAATAATATTTATTGGTGTTAGTTTGATAGTAATACTAATTCCATTCTAATCATAATAATAACAAAAATAATAATATTAACAATAATAATAATACTTATTTAATGAAACTTCTAAAATTTTAATAATGATACTTATAATAATAAAGATAGTATCATTCATAATTTTATTATTTTTGATCACCATAACTAACATTAACATAACATATTTAATAATAATAATAATTAAAATTAATAATAATAATCTTGATAATGAAACTACCTCAAGAGCTTTTCCCAAAAAAATTGATAGGAACCAGGATCGAACCCTAGACCACTTGCTAACCCAACACGCACCCTAAACCATTTGATCTATCACATTTTTCTGGCATCAATATAACCATAAATATTTTTAACCCGTCTTAACTGTCTTCTTTTTTTATCCTAAAGATTTAATCAATTCATCTTATCACTATCAATTGCTCATCATCATAATCTAATCGTCTAAATCATCATCATCCTGATATCATTATGACTATCTTTATCCGTTTATCATTCTCATCTTCATGAGACCCCGGCACCATTATCGTTATTTCATGTACATCAATGATCATTTTCTTTATTCATCATCACTATCATAGACTCGACATCATCATTTCATTTTATCTCTTAAACCTAAGCATCATTAATACCTTAACACCTACAGCAATCCTTATCAGGCTCTCAGCCCAAATTTAAAAGCAGATTACGTGGCCCAAGTAGGAAAAGATACGGCCCATCAGAAAGTGGAACTCGGGCCAACACAGCTTGCGAAACAGCCCACAGCAGCCCACCACTTTTACAGCCTTTTTAAACACCAAAGAAGCCCAATTTGATTTAGACTTAATGTATACTTTGTGGGACTAGCTGGATTTTGTAAGATGTTAATGGTGGGGTTCCGTTTACAGGTGCAGCAACAACAAACGTCAACAAACGTATTCCTTCCTACTTCCTTTGTCGTGGTCCACAAAAAGAAAAAAAAATATCAAACGTAACTAAATTTCAAACATCATTATCTCATTGTGACCCCTTTTATCATCATAGTACCCGATTTCTTTTTCTTAAATGAGCAAGTGGGGTATTATTGATTGTTGGCCAACCAAAAGAACCAACTTATTCGATATTTGGTATATAACTTACCATCATGTTCCTTGTTTTCATTAAATATTAAATAAAAACACCAAAGAACGCAGCAGTACCTACGGTTTGTGATGGAAAAGATGGGTGGTGATTTTTATGGTGGATGTGGCTCTTGTTGTTCAAATAGAAATAGTAAACAGCGAAGTATAGTTGTAGCAGCAACGTGATTTGCAGAAAAGCTAAAGTGAGAGACGTAGGGAGAGAAAGTGTTTGTTCGTGATGATGTTCAACAAGGAAGAAACAGAAAAATAGAGTTAAGGGAGAGAGATCATGAGAGAGAGAGAGAGATATATAGTGAGAGTGGCGGTGGTTTGTCATCAAAACAGAAGCATAGGATGGTAGCATTCAGTGACCATGTACGATGGTATTCTCGGTTTACAGTAGTTGTGTACAATGGTGGGATTCTGGGTTCGGTTTACAGCTAACATCAATAAAATAAATAATCGAAGATAGTGGTGTTTGATTTGGTCTTTGCTCGATAGGAAATAGGAATGGAAGCACAAATAAAGTTTCAATGGGGGTGGTTCATTATGGTGTTCAAGAATGAATAGTGGTGGATGATGGTTCCCGTATGGTGGTAGTCATCTAGGGTGTTTTGAGCAATCGCGAAGAAGAAAAAGAATCCGGGTTGTAGGGTGGCAATTGTGACCGAAAGTGGTGGTGTTTATGGTTGTTCATGGTGGTGTTTAATTGGTGTCGTCAAGGTGTTTTGCAAACAGACAACGAAGATGCAAAGATAAAAGTGTTTGAAGATGGTGTTAATCTAAGTGGGTTATCTTACACTGGATGTAATCACATTGTATATTAATCAAAGGTCCACACATAAATATTCGATCAAATAAATCAAGCAGAAGAAACAAGAAAATAAAAATAAAGGTGAAACAGACATCTAACAAATTTTGGATTTATGCTAATGTTTGCAATCTTGATAGTACGAATTTGGAGACAGGAATCACTTCACAAACAGATAGAAAGCGATGCACAACAGATTACGAATTCCCTGTATTTGTATATATATATATATATATATATATATACTAGACTGTATATATCACTGTATATGTATTTGTATATAAATATAATACTAAATACGTATTTGTATAATTATAACAGTACATAGATGAATCTGCTTTTATATATTTGTAATTATATTATATGTATTTAATATTTAATCTTATAAATTAATAAATATAATTATACTAACATTCTTAATAAAAATAAAACTTTATAATATAATATAATGATAATAATGTTATTGATAATAATATTTACAATATTATTATTAATAATAGTAGTATTAATTTATAAAGTTACTAATATTATTAATAATAATATTATTGGTAATAATAATACTATAACAATTAATATTTATTACATTTCATATTTATATATATTTATTTACATTTTTATTTACACAAAATGGTTCGTGAATCGTCGGGAATAGTCAAAGGGTAATTGAATGCACAATAACAGTTCAAAATTTTAAGATTCAATTAAATAGCTTTTGCTCATCATGTCGAAACCATATAAAATTAAGTTTAAATTTGGTTGGAAATTTCCGGGTCACTACAGTACCTACCCGTTAAAGAAATTTCGTCCCGAAATTTGAGTGAGGTCGTCATGGTTAACAATAAGAATGTTTTCCTGACGAATATGGGTTGATAAATAGAGTTTTTTTTTTCAATATTGATAAAAAAAAATTGATTATGTGAAGCGTACGAGTGAAGCTGTCACAAAAGAGTGAAATGAAGTAAATAGAGGTTCGTTTTAACTTTTGACGTAGTCACTGTTGAATTCCGGAATTCAAGGAATTTAAAGAAAATCTTCGAAATCTTTATAAGATTTGACTATTCGGTAAATAAGAAAATTAGGATAGTCTTTAATTAAATGTGGTCATCTGTCTTGATTGATTTGTCTGATATTTCGCTATAAATTCACCTTCTTTGTTTCCTTATTTCCACAATTTGATTTGACTTGTCAAATTATCAGAAGTCATGAGAAAAGATAGAACTATCAAGAAAATATGCTCTTGATATGTTTATAGATTAGATAGAATGTAAGAGTCGTGTAACATGGTACATGATGATGGTACTAAGAATCATCATGTTCCATTAGAAACTCAACATGAATTACTGTAATATAATCACGTTGATCAAGTGTCATTATATTATACTAACTCATGCATCAGTTCCCAACATTACTTCAAAAACATTCATATTTTAAATTCGAAGTTTTCAGGATTTAGAAACTAACACAGTTTCTTTTATGTTGTACGCAGATATTGCGAAGAGATAAATGATTTCAAATAAGAATAGTTGTTAAAATATTTTCAGAGATATCGAGAATATTTATAATGAAAGATACGATGATATCTTAAAATTTTTGATATCGATGGATGATGAAGAAGATTTGTCCGTAAGGGTTTAGATTCAGAAGCAAGGTGTTCGCTAAAGATTTCATCAGAAGCAAAATCATCTGGATTCTTTATGTACAAGTTTAGTCCTTGTAATTTGTTCAGAGTCTCCTTCATGGGTTGCTCAATCCGGTTTCCAGTTCCAACTTTTCTGAGCTTTGCCAATATACTATTCTTTATCTTTATACCTTCGACGGTTAAGGCCGTGTACAGTTTTTGCTGCTGTATTCAGATTGTACAGTTTTTGCTGCTATATTCAGCTTTTTCAGAATTTGGAGTATTGATTTGTAGACTGGGTGTTTTTCAAAATTTCAGAGTGTAAGATCATAATCCTAAGAGATAAAGGTTATATGTATACTTATACTATTGATGTAGAAACGTTGCGAGGTTCGAAATACTCATTGCGGAATCTTAATTTGTATGACAATTATTGTTACAGGATGTAGGTGAGTACATGATGGGGTTTTAATGAATAAGTATAGTGACGTTTCAGAGAGGCATAAGTCAAAGGTTAATGAAGTTGTTGATAAGTTTACTGCTAATGTGACGAGGTATGAAAGGTTCTTCGGTAACAATGATGAAAGGTAAACTTATATATCAGAGTTATAATAAGGTTAATTCGAAAAAGAGTCGAAATTGATTTGCTGGAGCTGTGACAAAATTGGCTAATTTGGATAGGAATTGCAAAGTTATTTGTGGTAATAACAACGTCAAAGGAGCTAGCACATATATGTGTTAAATGTTTACTCAGTTTCCTAGAGTTTTTTAGGTGTATAGCTATATGCATCAATCTTTTCTTCCGTAGATGAAGTGCGGTTGGTTCATCTTCTCGATTGAGGTGTTTTCAAGAATCACGAAAAGTTTGAACGCAGATTGTAATCGTCAAGATACAAATGAGGTTTAATATGAAAATCAAGTGGTAAGCTTGAAGAATAATTAGTTTCATATGTTATAATTAATATTTTAAATAATTTTTATTGTCCACTGTTGGTAGTCCTCAGTTGATTAGTCCACAGTTAGCTAGGAATAGTTAGCTAGGATTTTGTTAGCGTGGATTCTTAACAAAATTTCTCATAGTTAATTTATTTTAACAAATTTTATTCTGTCAAATGTTTTCTTCATTATGCCACTTGTTGGATTCGAATAGGTCAAAATCCAAAAATGAAATTGAATGAAAATGGTTATTCTGTGGTGATCGGATACGTATATCTGTGGATGTAAGTAAGATAGTAAATGACTATTGAATCAGATTTGAAAGAATGTATAATGTAACTTATTAATGTGAAATCTAAATATTCCTCGGGTATTACCTACCCGTTAAAATATTTTCATCATTAACAGTTTGTACGAAAGAATTTTTAATCACAATCTTTATGAAAATATACTTACATATATATTTTCTTCAGATGTAATCATGGATTTAATGAGTCAATATAATATTAGACTCATTTGATTTTCGATTTGAGCTAGAATAAGTAATCTCTAAAACTATTAGGATCCACATATTCTTCGCAGAATATTAATGAAGTTATGGTTCAATACTTCATTGTTAATTGCTGTTGGTACTCCTTGGTATCCATGGTGCGTACGATGTTGATGTTCGTAGAACAGATTCTGATGTTGAGGTGTGGGATGCGGATGTTGTTGTTGGTGGTACTGTTGATGCTGATAATGTTGCTGAAGCTGGTACTTTTTGCACCATACTTTTCAAGGCTACAACTCGAGTGCGATGCTTATTGACTTATTATTCCAGGGTGATTGTCGGTAGGAACGAGCGAGTGAATAAGGTTTTGAATTTGAGATAGTATATAATCGTAGCGAGATATTCAGAAAATGAGGGTGAAAATGGTGTTTCTAATAGGTTCGCTGGTAAATGCTTCAGGTTCTTCGCCAAGAGGTGAATTCGGTTGATGGAAAGGAATCGCCTTCTTCGCGTCTCCGTTGATTAAGTCGACTACGAACTCATCAGATGAATTGGGAATCGCTGATTGATTGATTCATTCTGGTGACGCTGCTTTCGGAGCTGGAGTGGGACTCCATATCGGAATCCGAGGGACTTGAACTAGTTGTGAGTTCCATTGCGTACGATTGAATAAAGGATTTTTCGATATGAAATGATTTTTCGGATATCGGATGATATTCTAATTACATCGGATATCTATATATATAGAACAAAAGATTTCGTAGATTACAGAGGAATTTACGAAATATATTAGGCGAAGTTTATAGTGACAGATACACTAAGATATGAATTAGCAGATACGCTAAGATACGAATTTTGTCTATACACTATTCATGCAATCAATGCAGTAAGATGTGTCTAGACTAAGAATGATAAGCAGATGATTTCCGACTAGAAATGATAAGCAAAACTTTTGACATGCAGACCAGGTTCAAGTCCAGACTTACTAATATAACCTAACAACTACTAGGTCGAAGTCCAGACTCACTAATGCATCCTAACGACTTATCAGTTAGACACACTAATGCAGGCTTGGTTCGCTAAGACCACCGCTCTGATACCAACTGTGAAGACCCGTCCTAATCCATCCGGACGAAGTCCATATCGATTATAAACGATTCATAACAGTTGATTACATCGCGAGGTACTTGACCTCTATATGATACATTTTACAAACATTGCATTCGTTTTTGAAAAGACAATCTTTCATTACATTGAAAGTTGACAGCATGCATACATTTTAATAATATATCTAACTATAATTAACTTAATAATAATCTTGATGAACTCGACGACTCGAATGCAACGTCTTTTGAAATATGTCATGAATGACTTCAAGTAATATCCTTAAAATGAGCAAATGCACATCGGAAGATTTCTTTCATACCTGAGAATAAACATGCTTTAAAGTGTCAACCAAAAGGTTGGTGAGTTCATTAGTTTAACATAAATAATCAGTTCATAATATTAATAGACCACAAGATTTCATATTTCCAATTCTCATAACAAACGTCCCATGCATAGAGACAAAAATAGCATTCATATGGATTGAACACCTGGTAACCGACATTCACAATATGCATATAAGAATATCCCCATCATTCCGGGATCCTCCTTTGGACATGATATAAATTTCGAAGTACTAAAGCATCCGGTACTTTGGATGGGGCTTGTTGGGCCCGATAGATCTATCTTTAGGATTCGCGTCAATTAGGGTGTCTGTTCCCTAATTCTTAGATTACCAGACTAAAAAGGGGCATATTCGGTTTAATAATCCATCCATAGAATGTAGTTTCATTTACTCGTGTCTATTTCGTAAAACAGTTATAAAAGCAGCGCATGTATTCTCAGCCCAAAAATATAAAGGGTAAAAAGGCAAATGAAAATCACACATATAAATATTGTAAAATAGTTAATAAAGCATTTGCATGTATTCTCAGCCCAAAAATGTAATGAGTAAAAAGGGAGCAAATGAAACTCACGCATATAAATATTGTAAAACAGTTAATAAAGCATTTGCATGTATTCTCAGTTCAAAATGTATTTCAAAAGAATTTAATAAAGCAGTTGTAAAAGTAGCGCATGTATTCTCAGTCCCAAAAATATAAAGAGTAAAAGGGAGCAAATGAAACTCACCTAATGTATTTTGTAGTAAAAATACATAGAACGACATTGAACAAGTATAGGGTTGGCCTCGGATTCACGAACCTATATCAATTATTTATATATCAAATAATATTATTACATATAATAATAGTGAACAGTATATATTTTATGACGTATTAAGATTTATATCTTTTTAATATAGTTATAATAATATTTTTTATATATTTATATATCTAAGTTGTACGTATAGTAATAAGGTTAATATTAATAAAAGAGTCATATTTTATAACGATAATGATGATAATAATACTTAGAGTAATAATGATAATACTTAATAATAATCTTAATAATAATAATAATATTTATTGGTGTTATTTTGATAGTAATACTAATTCCATTCTAATCATAATAATAACAAAAATAATAATATTAACAATAATAATAATACTTATTTAATGAAACTTCTAAAATTTTAATAATGATACTTATAATAATAAAGATAGTATCATTCATAATTTTATTATTTTTGATCACCATAACTAACATTAACATAACATATTTAATAATAATAATAATAAAAATTAATAATAATAATAATCTTGATAATGATCCCAAAAAAATTGATAGGAACCAGGATCGAACCCTAGACCACTTGCTAACCCAACACGCACCCTAAACCATTTGATCTATCACGTTTTTCTGGCATCAATATAACCATAAATATTTTTAACCCGTCTTAACTGTCTTCTTTTTTTATCCTAAAGATTTAATCAATTCATCTTATCACTATCAATTGCTCATCATCATAATCTAATCGTCTAAATCATCATCATCCTGATATCATTATGACTATCTTTATCCGTTTATCATTCTCATCTTCATGAGACCCCGGCACCATTATCGTTATTTCATGTACATCAATGATCATTTTCTTTATTCATCATCACTATCATAGACTCGACATCATCATTTCATTTTATCTCTTAAACCTAAGCATCGTTAATACCTTAACACCTACAGCAATCCTTATCAGGCTCTCAGCCCAAATTTAAAAGCAGATTACGTGGCCCAAGTAGGAAAAGATACGGCCCATCAGAAAGTGGAACTCGGGCCAACACAGCTTGCGAAACAGCCCACAGCAGCCCATCACTTTTACAGCCTTTTTAAACACCAAAGAAGCCCAATTTGATTTAGACTTAATGTATACTTCGTGGGACTAGCTGGATTTTGTAAGATGTTAATGGTGGGGTTCCGTTTACAGGTTCAGCAACAACAAACGTCAACAAACGTATTCCTTCCTACTTCCTTTGTCGTGGTCCACAAAAAGAAAAAAAATATCAAACGTAACTAAATTTCAAACATCATTATCTCATTGTGACCCCTTTTATCATCATAGTGCCCAATTTCTTTTTCTTAAATAAGCAAGTGGGGTATTATTGATTGTTGTCCAACCAAAAGAACCAACTTATTTGATATTTGGTATATACCTTACCATCATGTTCCTTGTTTTCATTAAATATTAAATAAAAACACCAAAGAACGCAGCAGTACCTACGGTTTGTGATGGAAGAGATGGGTGGTGATTTTTATGGTGGGTGTGGCTCTTGTTGTTCAAATAGAAATAGTAAACAGCGAAGTATAGTTGTAGCAGCAACGTGATTTGCAGAAAAGCTAAAGTGAGAGACGTAGGGAGAGAAAGTGTTTATTCGTGATGATGTTCAACAAGGAAGAAACAGAAAAATAGAGTTAAGGGAGAGAGATCATGAGAGAGAGAGATATATAGTGAGAGTGGCGGTGGTTTGTCATCAAAACAGAAGCATAGGATGGTAGCATTCAGTGACCATGTACGATGGTATTCTCGGTTTGCAGTAGTTGTGTACAATGGTGGGTTTCTGGGTTCGGTTTACAGCTAACATCAATAAAATAAATAATCGAACATAGTGGTGTTTGATTTGGTCTTTACTCGATAGGAAATAGGAATGGAAGCACAAATAAAGTTTCAATGGGGGTGGTTCATTATGGTGTTCGAGAATGAATAGTGGTGGATGATGGTTCCCGTATGGTGGTAGTCATCTAGGGTGTTTTGAGCAATCGCGAAGAAGAAAAAGAATCCGGGTTGTAGGGTGGCAATTGTGACCGAAAGTGGTGGTGTTTATGGTTGTTCATGGTGGTGTTTAATTGGTGTCGTCAAGGTGTTTTGCAAACAGACAACGAAGATGCAAAGATAAAAGTGTTAGAAGATGGTGTTAATCTAAGTGGGTTATCTTACACTGGATGTAATCACATTGTATATTAATCAAAGGTCCACACATAAATATTCGATCAAATACATCAAGCAGAAGAAACAAGAAAATAAAAATAAAGGTGAAACAGACATCTAACAAATTTTGGATTTATGCTAATGTTTGCAATCTTGATAGTACGAATTTGGAGACAGGAATCACTTCACAAACAGATAGAAAGCGATGCACAACAGATTACGAATTCCCTGTATTTGTATATATATATATATATACTAGACTGTATATATCACTGTATATGTATTTGTATACAAATATAATACTGAATACGTATTGGTATAATTATAACAGTACATAGATGAATCTGCTTTTATATATTTGTAATTATATTATATGTATTTAATATTTAATCTTATAAATTAATAAATATAATTATACTAACATTCTTAATAAAAATAAAACTTTATAATATAATATAATGATAATAATGTTATTGATAATAATATTTACAATATTATTATTAATAATAGTAATATTAATTTATAAAGTTACTAATATTATTAATAATAATATTATTGGTAATAATAATACTATAACAATTAATATTTATTACATTTCATATTTATATATATTTATTTACATTTTTATTTACACAAAATGGTTCGTGAATCGTCGGGAATAGTCAAAGGGTAATTGAATGCACAATAACAGTTCAAAATTTTAAGATTCAATTAAATAGCTTTTGCTCATCATGTCGAAACCATATAAAATTAAGTTTAAATTTGGTCGGAAATTTCCGGGTCACTACATAAAGCATCCGGTACTTTGGATGGGGTTTGTTAGGCCCAATAGATCTATCTTTAGGATTCGCGTCAATTAGTAGATCGGTTTACTAATTCTTAGGTTACCAAGCAAAAGGGGCATATTCGGCTTCGATCATTCAACCATATAATGTAGTTTCAATTACTTGTGTCTATTTCATAAAACATTTATAAAAATTGCGCATGTATTCTCAGCCTAAAAATATAAAGGGTAAAAAGGTAAATGAAACTCACCATACTGTATTTCGTAGTAAAAATACATATAACTTCATTGAACATCTGAACAATGCAGGGTTGGCCTCGGATTCACGAACCTAAATTAATTATGTATATTTATATGTTGGTTAATATTCGTCTAACAATTTAGGTTAAGTCATAGTGTACCACATTCCTAATGCTCGAGACTAATATGCAAAGTCAACAAAAGTCAATTTGACTCAAAATGATTTCTAAAATCTACACATGATTAATATATAGTTTAAAAATCGTCGTTTTATATTTTTTAAATATCTTTAAAAGATTTATTAGAGTAAATAATATAATTCATTTATTAATAAATAAGACTTTATATAAAAAAAATACTTTTATATATCTTAAGTAATAAAATTTATAAAGTTCATTTAATATCATAAAGATAATATGATAGATATTATTAAAGAAATTTTATTACACAAAGTAAAAATATGTTTGTATCTCATATGTATTTGATAAAATAATATCTATAATAATAGTAAGTAAAAGTTGCGTAATTTTGTAATAATAATTATTATTATTCTATTAATTAAAATATCAATAGTTATAATTACTAAAATAAAATGATAATTATAATTATGATAACTTTAATATTTACGATACTTTTTAATATTAACTTTAAAATAATAATTTTATTTAAAATGATAATAATAATGATATTTCATAATAACAATGACATTTCTATTAAAATGATAATTTTTGTTAAAATAATAGTTTTAATATTAACGATACTTTTAATAATAATATTAATGATAAAAATAATAAGACCGATAATTTATCTAAATCAATATCTTTCATTATTTTAATTTCATCATGATACTCATACTCATTATTTCCTAATCGATTCATCAAATAGCTTTTAATCGTCTTTTATATTTCGTTCATGTTAATAATAATAATAATAGTAATCATAATAATTAGGTGTTACTAATATTAAGTTATAGTTATAATAATACTAATGGTAATAAATATTACGATAATATTAATGATAATACTAATTATAACTTTAACGATAGTAATAATAATAAAATAATAAATTTTAATGATAATACTTTTTATGGATAATGATAAAAATAATAATAATAATACTAATAATAATTAGATAAAAACTATAACAACGATAATAATGACGATAATAATAATCATTTTTAATAATAATACCAAATTTCAATTGACTATAACTTCAAATTCGTTAATCGAAACCATTCGATATCTAAATGAAAAGTTCTTAATTTTTCGCTAGCTTTCCAACGACATGCATATCTTATACCTTATCTCAACAGCATATATAACTAATTCAGGATTCAACATATCCTATCTAATGGCAATATCAAAAGTACAAACATGCATAATCCTATATTCTCGAGCACTAGTAAGAGATACTCTATTAATATATAAAAGTTAAGTTATGAGTGCTCACGTATCAATATTGAGATTCAATATTGCAGGAAAGGTACGTAGACGCAACGGAGATTATAAACACTAGTTTGACCTCACGAGCATACCCATGAACCATACCCATCACTTCCATAGCTATAACCCATAATTTCCTTAGCCCTATCCTACTCGAAAACTAGTTTTTAAAATCACTTGAGCAGAACCTCGTAGTAGTATTTTATGTATAATAAATAATAATACCTCTAATTTTTTATATCATAAGATTAATAATAATCTTTAATAATAATATTAATAATTAAACTAAATAAATAATATAAGTAATACGGAGCAATATAGAGTGATAGGTGAAAAATGAATCAGAAAACGAAAATGCTCGAGCTTTAAAGGAATTGATCCTCACCTAACCGATGATTGATCATAATTTAAATAATATAATAATATAATATATATAAAACGTGTTAAAATAGTGAAAAATAGTGAAGAATAGTGAAAAACAGTAAAGCCGCCTCAATTATATAAACATTACACGTTTCGCGTAAAGTTTACAAATTCTGCGTAATATTTTGAAACATTACGCGTTTCGCATAGATGGGTACGCGATCCATATATGGTGTCTTCACGAAAGTTGTAGATGTTTGAGTTACGGTCGTTTGGACACCAGAATCACTCTTTTTCAAGTCAGTATGATTTAGTTATGATTTTTCTCGTGCAAGTGCGCAGGTTTAGTGATTTCCGTCATTTTAACTTGTAATCTTGAGATGAAATGTTGTAGTCTTTTAGTGCTCATTAGAAATCTTTATTTTATCTTTATTTTTATTTTCATATCATTGAAAATCCATAAAAACATTTTATAATCAAATTGTATTATATCAAAAAAATGTTTTCGTACGTTTGAAACTAAATCAAATAATACTATAAGGTTTAGTTTTCCAAAACTACTTATATTCAAAATCATTTTATTCAAAGGTTTAAATAATAGAAATTGTTATATCATAAAACATTTTCATTTCATAAAGTAAAATCATATAATATATAAATCATAATGGTTTCCAGTTTTTACTTACAATTTATTCGTGAATCATAGAGTTAAGTCCAATGGACAATTAAACGTATGAAATCATTTTAAATTAACATATCCATTTACATTTCATGTTCTTACTATTAATTTTATGAAAGTTAATTAATTAACTTATCAAGAGTCACGAGAAAGTTATTGTAAAGCATGCATGGAAAATTAAGCAGAAATCTCTACTAACTTTTGTCCAGTTACCGTTAATTGACACTTTTGTTCTTACTTGTAAATCAATTTACCAATCATTCCGAATACCGTTAAAAAGGAAAGGTTTCCTAAATCAAAGTGGACCTCTCAAGAGAGACTCGTAATCATAATTCAATGTATCTGACAAATCAATCATTTGATATTATCTTCTAATTCCATCGATAATCATATTGAAACAAATACGTTCACGTAAAGTATTATACTTTTAATACTTTGTTAACGTTCTCAAGTTATAATATATATACATACACATACATATATATATTCATATTCAATTATATAATGGTTCGTGAATCGTCGGAATTTGGTCGAGGTTAAATGAGTGTATGAACACAGTTTAAAATTCTTGAGATTCAACTTACAAACTTTGCTTATCGTGTCGGGAATATATAAAGATTAAAGTTTAAATTTAATAGGAAATTTTTGGGTTGTCACAGTACCTACCCGTTAAAGAAATTTCGTCCCGAAATTTGATTGGGGTGGTCGTGGCTGACAATAAGTATGTTTTCATGACGCATATAAGCTGAAGATTAGGGTTTTATCATCATTGAGTAATATGAATAAAATCATTTGATTTTGTAAAGAGTACGAGTGAAGTTATCACCAAAAGAGTGAATTGAGTAGGTATAGATTCGTCATATCTTTTGACGTAGATAGGATTGATTTTCTAGTTCAAGAGATTTGGAGAAAATCTTCGTAATAAGATTTGATTCTTTGGTAACCAAGGAAATTAGGATACGCTTTAAATGCGATCATGCATTTTGATTGCTCTGTCGGAGATTTTCCTATAAATCCACCTCCTTCATTTCCTTACAACTCACACCTTCTATTCTTCCTCCCTCAACTCATTTTTTTAAAGTATTCGTCAATATGCTCCATCCAGTTCTGATTCTCGATATACTTCTAACCTTCATATCTGTCATTTTTCTTTTTCATCTATCGCCGGAAGAATCTATTTACTTCTACTATACTCTTAGGTTTATAGTGTTTCTAGTTCTCCCGTGTCTTTATATTGCTATATGCATCGACATATATGGTTTATAATTTCTGGGTGGTTGTTGGGTTTTATATCTTCCCTTATTTTTCGATGTCCCTGCTTATGTCTTCTATAATCATTGTCATCTCCAATTACTGCTCTCTTTTATTTGCTGCGATTTATATCCCAATTTTCTGTTTCGGAGCTTTGTCCTTTCGTTTCTTCTTCTTGCGATTAAGCACCGCTTGTAATGGTACAGAATTCGCAGTTATGAATTTCGGAATGAATATAGTAAATGTTCTAAGAAGAAATTTGTAATGGCACGGTCTTGATTTGTTAAATTACTAGAATACCTCGGAAAAGGCCGAATCATCAAGAAATATTTTCTTGATATTTTAGAGGTTAAATAGAATATAAGAGTCGTATAACATGGCACATGATGATGTTAAGATCTGTGAATCATCATGTTCCATTTAGAAACTCAGCATGACTTACTGTAATATAATCACGTTGATCAAGTGTCATTATATTATACTAACTCATGCTTCAGTTCCTAACACTACTTCAAAAATATTCCTATTTTAAACTCGAATGTTTCAGAATTTAGAAACTAAAATAGTTTCTTTTATGATGTAATATAGATAGCGCGAAGAGGTAAATGATTTCAGATAAGAATAATTATGAAAATATCTTCAAAAATATGAAGGATATTTATAATGAAAGATACGATGATATCTTAGAATTTTTAATATCAGAGGATGATGAAGAATATTGTACGCAGGGGTTTAAGGTCAGGAGCAAGGTATTTGATAATAATTTCAGCAGACAATGAATCATTTGGATTCTTTAAAAGCAGATTTAGTCTTTGTGATTTGTCCACAGCCTCCTTCATGGTTTGCTTAATCCGTTTTCCAGTTCCAAACCTTCTTTTTTTCTGGGCTTTTCCAACACACTATTCTTTATCATCAAACTTTTGACTGTTAAAGTCGTTTACAGTTTTTTTTTGTTGCTTCATCAGCATTTTCCAAACTTCGAAGAACTAATTCGCAGTTTAGGGTGTTTTTCAGAAATTTCACATTCGAAGGATATAAGTCTAGGAGATAGTTATACACCTATAACTGTTGGCGTAGACATGCTGCAAGATTTTAAAATACTGATTGCTGATTCTCAGTAATTGGCATGACAATTCTTGTTACAAGATGCGGATGAATAAATGATGGGGTTTCGATGAATATAATGATTTTTAGGAAATTCAAATATCAGTGAAGTTGATGGTAAGTTTATTGCTAATGTGGTGAGACATAAAAGGTTCTCCGGTAATGATGACGAAAGGGCAACGTCTATATCAAGGTTATAATAAGACTTTTTCAACTGAAAAGTAGAAGTTGACTTGATGGAGCTGTGACAAAACTAACTAATTTGAAAAGGAATCACAAAGTTATTGTTGCTGATAAATGCCAAAGAATCTGACACGGATACGTGTTAAACTATGACTTTGGTTTCGAGAGCTTTTCAAATACATAACTGTAGGTAATATGTGGTTGGATCATCATCTCGATTATTCATTGTTTGAAGTGTCTTCAGGAATTTCGAGGGGTTTGAACACTTATTGTAATCGTTAATATACATATGATGTTTTAGCACAGTTTTGAAGTCAAATTATAGCTTTGAAAGATGTAGGAATCTAAGAGTGATGATACCGGTTGAATCTTGACTTAAATTTTGATTTGTCAAAATGAGAATACGTAATCAAATTTGGTTGAGAATGGTTGTTTTGATTTCTATAAAAGAATGTATATTTTTGTGAGAGTGGTGAGTATAGTTGATGATTGCTGAATCAGATTCGAAGAATGTAACATATAAATTGGGAATTTATAAATATATATATATATATTATATATATATATATATATATATCTCGGGTATTACCTACCCGTTAAAAAAAATTCACAATTAATATTTTGTACAAAAGAATTTTATTACAGTCTTTATGAATATATATATATATATATATATATATATATATATATATATATATATATATATACTTTCTTCAGATGTAACATAGATTTTAATGAGTTAATACTAAATTAAACTCATTCGATTTACGGTTGAAACTAGAATTGAATAATCCCTAAAGGCTTTAGAAATTACATAACTTTTACGGAGTATTTATCCAATGAAATTGAAATTATGAAATAATACTTCGTTATTTGTTGATGCATGATGTTGGTGGTTGTGGAATTCTTGTGAATTTTGCAAGGTACGAATAACGTTATCAGAAAAGTTTCTAGTACATCGATGATGAAAGTGTAAAATCAAACATATATTTGAATAATATACTTGATTTATTATGAACTGGAATTCATTGAATTAAAACAGAGATTGTAGTTAATGATGGTTAAGTTTCTGACGAAGGATGTACATCATAGCATATTAGTAATATGAACTAACCGAGTAGTTAAGATCCATACATAATAGCTTAGTACAGAAAGATTTATTTTGATCTCAAAATTTATATATATAAAATATACATATAATTTTTTCAGAGGGAATGAGTTAATACTTCATAACTCGTTGATACAATATACACGTTATTGATTCATAATGATGTCCACAGTGTCTCTTGAACTGACGGAGTTTGTGATGTTATAGGTGCTGCTGATTTTGATGACACTGACGGCATTGGCTGTGATGGTGATGCTACGGTACTGTTGATGCTGTTGGTAAAACAAGTCTAGCTTATAAATCACGCATCATTCTTGTTAGGGTTTCTACTCTTGCTTCTATCATTTCGATTCACTCATCTGATTTATGGTTAGGGTTAGAATAGATAATCTCTAAGACATTAGAGATTACATAATCTCCGTGGAATGTTTCTCCAATGAAGTAATGAATTAATACTTCGTCAGTTATTGTTGTTGGTACTCCTTGGTATCTATGGTGCATATGACGTTGATGCTCGTGGGACAGATTGTGAAGTTGAGGTTTACGACGCGGTTGTGGTTGGGGGTGGTAATGGTACTTTTGGCATTGATGATGGTGGTACTGGTTATGCTGCTGGTGCTGCTGCTGGTGTTTGTAACCTTTGCACCATATTCTCCAAAGCCACTATCCGAGCGCGAAGCTCGTTGACTTCTTCTATTACACCGGGGTGATTGTCAGTTCAGACGAGCGGATAAATAAAATATAGAATTTGATGTAGTATGTAATCGTGACGAGATACCCTGGAAATGAGAGAGAAAATGGTGTCTCGAACAGGTTCGCCGGTAAGTGCTTCAGGTTCATCACCAAGAAGGCAATGTGGTGGATGGAAGGGATCACCTTCTTCTTGTCTCTAATGATTGAGGAGGCTACGAACCCATCCCCAATTCATCCAGAATAGATGATGGCTGATTTGTTGATCCATTCCGGTCACACTGCTTTCGGAGCTTGAGTGAGATTCCATTTCGGAATCCGAGTGACTTGAACTGATGACGAATTCCATTAAATACGATTAAATAAAGGATTTTTTGATATGAAATGATTTTCTGGCTATTGTATGGTATTCTATTTACATAGAATATCTATATATATATATATATATATATATATATATATATATACATATATAGAGCAAAAGATTTCTTAGATTACGGAGGAATTTACGGGATATGTTGGGCAAAGTTTAAAGTAACAGATAGGATAAGATATGATTTAGCAGCTACGCTAAGATATGAATTTTGTCTATACACTACTCATGCAATTAATGTAGCAAGACGTGTCTAGACTAATAATGATAAGCAGGTAATTTCCTAAGGATGATAAGCAGATGATTTCTGACTAGAAATGATAAGCAAAACTTTTGACATGCAGACACGGTCGAAGTCTAGATTCACTAATGCATCCTAACGACTTATCAGTTAGACACACTAATGCAGACCTGGTTCACTAAGACCACCGCTCTTATACCACATGTAAAGACCCGTCCTAATCCATAATAACGAATACAATAACATATGATTACATCGCGAGGTATTTGACCTCTATATGATACATTTTACAAATATTGCATTTGTTTTAAAATATAAACTTTCATTACATCGAAAGTTGACAGGCATGCATACCATTTCGTAATATCCATCTGTAAATGATCTAATTTTTCATTTACTTAATCATAATATTTACTGAACTCAACGACTTGAATGCAACGTCTTTTGAAATATGCCAAGAATGATTCTAAGTAATATCTTTAAAATGAGCTAATGCACAGCAGAAGATTTCTTTTTTACCTGAGAATAAACATGCTTTAAAGTGTCAACCAAAAGGTTGGTGAGTTCATTAGTTTATCATAATCATTCATTTTCATCATTTTAATAGACCACAAGAATTTTCATTTCCAGTTCTCATAAATATACATCCCATGCATAGAGACAAAAATCATTCATATGGATTGAACACCTGGTAACCGACATTAACAAGATGCATATAAGAATATCCCCTATCATTCCAGGAAATCCTTCGGACATGATAAAAACGAATTCGAAGTACTAAAGCATCCGGTACTTTGGATGGGGTTCGTTAGGCCCAATAGATCTATCTTTAGGATTTGCGTCAATTAGGCGTGCACTAATTCTCAAAATTAGTGATGTTCCCTAATTCTTAGGCTACCAAGCAAAAAAGGGCATATTCGGTTTCGATCATTCAACCATATAATGTAGTTTCGATTACTTGTGTCTATTTCGTAAAACATTTATAAAAATTTCGCATGTATTCTCAGCCCAAAAATATAAAGGGTAAAAAGGCAAATGAAACTCACCATACTGTATTTCGTAGTAAAAATACATATAACGTCATTGAACAAGTGCAAAGTTGGCATCGGATTCACGAACCTAAATTATATATATATATATATATATATATATATATATATATATATATATATATATATATATATATATATATATATATATATATATATATATATATATATATATATATATATATCAAGTCATAGTGTATCACAATCCTAATTCTCGAGACTAATATGCAAAGGTAAACAAAAGTTAATTTGACTCAAAATGATTTCCAAAATCTATACATAATTAATATATAGTTTAAATATCGTCGTTTTACATTTTAAATATTTTTTAAAAAAATTTTATTAGAGTAAATAATATAATTCATTTATTAATTAATAAAATTTTATATTAAAATTTATATAATAAAGTATACTTTTATATATATTAAGTAATAAAATTTATAGAGTTCATTTAATATCATAAAGATAATATGATAAGTATTATTAAAGAAATTTTATTACACGTAGTAAAATATGTTTGTATCATATATTTATTTTATAAAATAATATCTATAATAATAGTAAGTAAAAGTTGTATTATTTTGTAATAACAATTATTATTATTCTATTAATAAAAATTTCAATATTTATATTTACTAAAAATGATATTATGATAAAATGATAATTCTAATTATGATAACTTTAATATTTACGATACTTTTTAATATTAACTTTAAAATAATAATTTTATTTAAAATGATAATAATAATGATATTTCATAATAACAATGACATTTCTATTAAAGTGATAATGTTTGTTAAAATAATAGTTTTAATATTAACGATACTTTTAATAATAATATTAATGATAAAAATAATAAGAACGATAATTTTATCTAAATCAATATCTTTCATTATTTTAATTTCATCATGATACTCATACTCATTATGTCCTAATCGATTCGTCAAATAGCTTTTAATCGTCTTTTATATCGCGTTCATGTTAATAATAATAATAGTAATCATAATAATTAGGTGTTACTAATATTAGTTTCTAGTTATAATAATACTAATGGTAATAAATATTACGATAATATTAATGATAATACTAATTATAACTTTAACGATAGTAATAATAATAAAATAACAAATTTTAATGATAATACTTTTTATGGATAATGATAAAAATAATAATCATAATAATAATAATAATAATAATACTAATAATAATAATTAGATAAAAACTATAACAACGATAATAACGACGATAATAATAACCATTTTTAATAATAATACCAAATTTCAATTGACTATAACTTCAAATCCGTTAATCGAAACCATTCGATATCTAAATGAAAAGTTCTTAATTTTTCGCTAGCTTTCCAACGACATGCATATCTTATACTTTATCTCAACTGTATATATAACTAATTCAGGATTCAACATATCCTATCTAATGGCAATATCAAAAGTACAAGCATGCATAATCCTATATTCTCGAGCAATAGTCAGGGATACACTATTAATATATAAAAGTTAAGTTATGAGTGCTCACGTATCAATATTTAGATTTCAATATTGCAGGAAAGGTACGTAGACACAACGGAGATGATAAACACTAGTTTTACCTCACGAGCATACCCATGAACCATACCCATCACTTCCATAGCAATAACCCATAATTTCCTTAGCCCTATCCTACTCAAAAACTAGTGTTTAAAATCACTTGAGCAGAACCTCGTCGTAGTATTTTATGTATAATACATAATAATAATAATAATACCTCTAATTTTTTATATCATAAGATTAATAATAATCTTTAATAATAATATTATTAATTAAAATAAATAAATAATATAAGTAATACGGAGCAATATAGAGTGATAGGTGAAAAATGAATCAGAAAACGAAAATGCTCAAGCTTTAAAGGAATTGATCCTTACCTAACCGATGATTGATCATAATTTAAATAATATAATAATATAATATAATAATATAATATAATAATATAATATATATAAAACATGTTAAAATAGTGAAAAATAGTGAAGAATAGTGAAAAACAGTAAAGCCGCCTCAATTATATAAACATTACACGTTTCGCGTAAAGTTTACAAATTCTGCGTAATATTTTGAAACATTACGCGTTTCGCATAGATGGGTACGCGATCCTTGTATGGTGTCTTCACGAAAGTTGTAGATTTTTTAGTTACGCTCGTTTGGACACTAGAATCACCCTCTTTCAAGTCAGTATGATTTAGTTATGATTTTTCTCGTGCAAGTGCGTAGGTTTAGTGATTTCCGTCATTTTAACTTGTAATCTTGAGATGAAATGTTGTAGTATTTTAGTGATCATTAGAAATCTTTATTTTATCTTTATTTTTATTTTCATATCATTGAAAATCCATAAAAACATTTTATAATCAAATTCTATTATATCGAAAAAAATGTTTTCGTACGTTTGAAACTAAATCAAATAATACTATAAGGTTTAGTTTTCCAAAACTATTTATATTCAAAATCATTTTATTCAAAGGTTTAAATAATAGAAATTGTTATATCATAAAACATTTTCATTTCATAAAGTAAAATCATATAATATATAAGTCATAATGGTTTCCAGTTTTTACTTACAGTTTATTCGTGAATCATAGGGTTAAGTCCAATGGACAATTAAATGTATGAAATCATTTTAAATCAACATATCCATTTACATTTCATGTTCTTACTATTAATTTTATGAAAGATAAATAATTAACTTATCAAGAGTCACGAGAAAGTTATTGTAAAGCATGCATGGAAAATTAAGCAGGAATCTCTACTAACTTTTGTCCAGTTACCGTTAATTGACACTTTTGTTCTTACTTGTAAATCACTTTACCAATCATTCCGAATACCGTTAAAAAGGAAATTTTTCCTAAATTAAAGTGGACCTCTCAACAGAGACTCGTAATCATAATTCAATGTATCTGACAAATCAATCATTTGAAATTATCTTCTAATTCCATCGATAATCATATTGAAACAAATACGTTCACGTAAAGTATTATACTTTTAATACTTTGTTAACGTTCTCAAGTTATAATATATATACATATACATATATATATATATATATATATATATATATATATATATATATATATATATATATATATATATATATATATATATATATATATATATATATATATATATTCATATTCAATTATATAATGGTTCGTGAATCGTCAGAATTTGGTCGAGATTAAATGAGTGTATGAACACAGTTTAAAATTCTTGAGATTCAACTTACAAACTTTGCTTATCATGTCGGGAATATATAAAGATTAAAGTTTAAATTTGGTCGGAAATTTCTGGGTTGTCACACAGGTTATCACTAGTTGAGGGTGAAATAGGGCGATATCCCCAAGACTGCGTTCCGAACTCGTTATGTTTATTACGGGTTTCTTGTGATGCCATTTGGTTTGACTAATGCACCTACCGTGTTTATGGATCATATGAACCGCGTATGCAAGCCGTATCTAGAAAAATTCGTTATCGTATTCATAGATGATATCTTAATCTATTCTAAAAGCGAAGAAGAACACGAACGTTACCTTCGACTCGTGCTTGAACTCTTGAGACAAGAACAACTCTATGCCAACTTCTCCAAGTTCGAATTTTAGTTAAAGGAAGTTCAATTTCTTGGTCATGTTGTAAGCGATCAAGGTATTAAAGTCCCAGAAAAATCGAAGCCATTAGCAAGTGGGAAACCCCCACTACTCCTACTCATATTCGCCAATTTTTAGGCATCGCCGGTTATTATCGTAGATTCATCGAAGGTTTCTCTTTGATTGCACGTCCTTTGACCACATTAACTCACAAAGGGAAGAAATACGTTTGGGCAGCCGAACAAGAGTCAGCATTCCAAACCCTGAAGCAAAAGTTAACCACTGCACCTATCTTATCCCTTCCCGAAGGCAATGATGATTTTGTTGTATATTGCGATGCCTCAAAACATGGTTTTGTTTGTGTATTGATGCAACAGAAGAAATTTATTGCTTACGCCTCCCGACAATTAAAGATTCACGAACGAAACTACACGGCTCACGATCTCGAACTTAGAGCCGTTGTCTTTGCGCTCAAACTGTGGAGACACTATCTTTACGGAACCAAAAGTACCATCTTCACCGACCACAAAAGCCTCCAACACATTTTTGATCATAAACAATTGAATATGAGACAACGATGGTGGATCGAAACGTTGAACGATTATGATTGTGAACTTCGTTACCATGTTGGCAAGGCAAATGTAGTAGCCGATGCCTTGATCCGAAAGGAGAGAATGGTACCACTTCGTGTCCGAGCCTTAAACATCACCATCCACACAAATCTCAATAGACAAATCCGTGTAGCCCAAGATGAGGCTCTCAAAGATGAGAATATTTCACACGAACGCTTGAACATTCTTGTCTCTCGATTCGAGGTTAAAGAGACCGGGCTCCGATATTTTGTCGGAAGAATTTGGGTGCCTAGTTATGGGGATTTACGAAGCCTTATTCTAGACGAAGCCCATAAGTCTAGGTATTCGATTCATCCAGGAGCCGGTAAGATGTACCACGATCTCAAAGAACAATATTGGTGGCCAAACCTTAAAAAAGGATGTTGCTATTTACCTTGGAAAGTGTTTAACTTGTTCCAAGGTCAAAGCCAAACATCAAAAGCCGTCTGGGTTACTTCAACAACCCAAAATCCCGTAATGGAAGTGGGAAAGGATAACGATGGACTTCATCACGAAACTACCAAAAACGATAGGCGGTTATGATACCATCTGGATTATTATTGACCGTCTCACCAAATCCGCTCACTTCCTAGCCATGAAAGAAACCGATACAATGGACAAACTTGCACAACTGTACATAAAGGAAATTGTATCCCGTCATGGTGTACCCTTATCAATTATTTCTGACCGAGATGCCCGTATCGCTTCTAGATTTTGGTGTTCTTTGCAAGAAGCCTTGGGAACACGTTAGACATGAGTACTACATATCACCCCCAAACCGACGGACAAAGCAAACACACGATTCAAACCTAGGAAGACATGTTACGTGCTTGTGTTTGTAGTGACCCGAACTATTCCATGATTATATATTATATGAGATTAATATTTACATGAATAAATGTTTCTAACATGTTAAGAAAACAAACTTGTTAAGACTTGATTAATTGAAACGGATTTTGTGTTAACGTTTGACCACCCAGTTTGTCCGATGATTTACGAACGTTATAACTTGTATATGACATGATATTATATATATGAACATAATGAGATACTTAATATACATAATGAGATACTTAATATACATAATGAGATACTTAATATACATGATATTATATATATATATATATATATATATATATATATATATATATATATATATATATATATATATATATATATATATATATATATATATATATATATATATATATATATATATATATATATATATATATGTTTAACATGATGAAATGATAATTAAGTATCTCATTATGTATATTAACAATGAACTTTATACATAAAACAAGACTACTAACTTAAGAAATTCAAAACGATATCTATACGTAACAATTATCGTTGTAATAACGTCTTAATATTTATATATCATATTAAGATATATTGTACATAATGTTATCATGATAATGTAAGAATTTAACATCTCATTGGATATAATAACAATGGGATTTATTACATTTAACGAAATCGTTAACTTAAAGGTTTCGAAACAACATGTACATGTAACGACTAACGATGACTTAACGACTCAGTTAAAATGCTATACATGTAGTGTATTAAGATGTACTAATACACTTTTGAAAGACTTCATGACACATATCAAAGTACTACTACTTAACAAAAATGCTTACAAATACGTTCTCATTCTTTTTCATCAACAATTCTACTCGTATGGAACCGTATTTGTACTCGTACAATACCCAACTCCTAGATGTACATTCTGTTGGTATATACACTTCAATGATTAGCTCTTAGCAGCCTTAATGATTCACCTAAACATGTGGGAACCATCATTTGGCAACTAGCATGAAATATCTAACAAAAATACAAACTAATGGAGCCTATATCTTGACTCCTAAATCACGTTTTTATGTACCATCACAAACACATTCATTTTGAAACTTCCATGCATCAAACTACTCTCTCTCAAGTTCTCTCTTGATGTTCTAAGTGTTCTTCATCATCCTCATCAAAATCTACATCAATCTAGTTCAAAAATCCTAACTTAGATCAACTTACAAAACAACTACTCAAGAACACATCAAGAACACTTTCAAGTTTGCAAGTCTACTTCCAAGCTTTCTAATCCATTCCAATCAATCATCTAAGATCAAGAAACCTTTGTTATTTATAGTAGGTTATCTTTCTAATTCAAGGTAGTATTCATATTCAAGCTTTAACTCAATTTCTACAACTATAACTATCTTAATTTGAGTAGTAATCTTACTTGAACTTGTTTTCGTGTCATGATTCTACTTCAAGAACTTCCAAGGCATCAAAGATCCTTTGAAGCTCGAGTTATTTTCTCATCATTTCCAGTAAGTTTACCTACTATACATGAGGTAGTAATTGTGTTCATAACATCATTCGATTCATATATATAAAACTATCTTATTCGAAGATTATAACTTGTAATCACTAGAACATAGTTTAGTTAATTCTAAACTTGTTCGCAAACAAAGTTAATCCTTCTAACTTAACTTTTAAAATCAACTAAACACATGTTCTATATCTATATGATATGCTAACTTAATGTTTTACAACCTGGAAACACGAAGAACACCGTAAAACTGGACCTACGTCGTGTAGTAAAACCGGGGGCTATTTTGGGTTGGATAAATAAAAAATATCTTAATATTTGAATTTGAAATTTGTTTTCTGGAAAATGATATTTCATATAACATGATACTATATCTAAAAATCATGGTTACACTCAAAGTGGAAGTATGTTTTTCAAAATGGTCATCAAGATGTCGTTATTTCGACGGAAATGACTACCTCTTACAAAAACAACTTGTAACCTGTATTTCCGACTATAAACTTATACTTTTTCTATTTAGTTTCATAAATTTTAGTTCGTTATGAAACCATAGCAACTTGGTTCACTCAAAACGGTTTTGAAACGAAGAAATGATGGGTAAAACAAAATTGGATAAATTGCTAGTTTTAGCTACGAAAATTTTATAAAAAATCTATACTAACCATAACTTAACTAACTTATTGTATTATACATGTAATCTAAAATATATTATGTAATCTTGATAGACCATAGACTCATATACAATGTTTTGACATATCTTATCGACGTCATCTATATATATTATTTGGAATAACCGTAAGTCACTCTATACGCGGTGATGCTCGAGTTAGTATATAGAGGGTCGAGGTTGATTCTAAAATAATATATATACTTTGAGTTGTGATCGAGTCTGAGACATGTATACAGTAGGTCATGGATTGATTCGAGAAAATATATTGATTTATTTATGTACTACTAACTGTGGACTACTAATTGTGGACTACTAACGTTGGACTGCTAACTTAACAACTTAAAATGTCAACACGTAATAAAAATGTTGTGAATATATTTCGATCATACTTTGATATATATATGTATATATTTGTTATAGGTTCGTGAATCGACCCGTGACCAAGTCTTATTTTCCGACGAAGTGAAAATACGTGAAAGTGAGTTATAGTCCCACTTTTAATATCTAATATTTTTGGGATGAGAATACATGCAGTTTTATAAATGTTTTACAAAATAGACACAAGTAATCGAAACTACATTCTATGTTGGATTATCGAACCGAATATGCCCCTTTTTAGCTTGGTAGCCTTAAGAATTAGGGAAATGGCCCCTAATTGACACGAATCCTAAAGATAGATCTATTTGGCCCAACAAGCCTCATTCGAGTTACGGATGCTTTAGTACTTTGATTTATCATATCCGATGAGAGTCCCAGAATGATGGGGATATTCTATATGCATCTTGTTAAGGTCGGTTACCAGGTGTTCAACATATGAATGATTTTTATGCAGATTGCTATATGCATGCATGATGTTTATGAGAAATGGAAATATGAAATCTTGTGGTCTATTATTAAGATTTGATAAATATATAGGTTAAATCTATAATTCACCAACATTTTTGTTGACGTTTAAAGCGTGTTTATTCTCAGGTGATTATTAAGAGTTTCCGCTATTGCATACTAAATTAAGGACAAGATTTGGAGTCAGCATGCTTGTATGTTAATGTTTAAAGAAAAACTGCATTTGGAAAATAAATTGTTGTAATATATTATTGTAATCCATTATGTAATGGTCGTGTGTAAACGTTGTACTTTAGATTACCATTATTTGGTAATCTACGCTATGTCTTTTAAACCTTTATCGATAAAGTAAAGGTTATGGTTTGTTTTAAAAATCTAATGCAATCTTTGAAAAACGTCTCATATAGAGGTCCAAACCTCGCGACAAAACCAATTAATATGAAATGTTTATAATCCATATGAACGGGACATTTCAGTTGGTATCTGAGCATTGGTATTAGAGAACCAGAAATTTGTATTAGTGTGTCTAACCGAGTTTGTTTGGATGCATTAGTGAGTCTGGACATCGACCGTGTTTACTTTAGAAACGATTGATTAACACTTTTATTGGAAATTATATATTTTTAAATGTAAATATTATGTGCTATATTAATCTCTTAACGTGTTTGATATTGTGTGATAGATGTCTACCTCTAGTACAAATCTCATCGACTCACCTAATAATAATGAAGAATCGAATTTATTTTGAGAAGATTCACAAATTCTGGAAGAAGAAGAGGAACCGGAAGAAGAGGAACCGGAAGAAGAGGAACCGGAAGAAGAGGAATCGGAAGAAGAGGAAGTTCCGGATGAGGAAATGATAAAAATCACAGAAAAACCGTTAAATAAAAGAAAATCTTCAACCAATGGACCAAAACTAAAAATGGTTTATGGTGTTTCCGCTGAGGAGGAAACATATTGGGAAGATTACCAATTTTCTGATGAATTGGATCCAGATGAGGATTCCGATGATGTTATAGAAATTACTCAGGCAAAATTTAATACAGCAAAAGAAAACAATAAGGGAAAAGCCATCAAAATAGAGAAACCTGATACTAACCCCGATGAACTCTATGTTAACATGAAATACCCTGATGGGGTGTACCGTAAACACCTGTATTTCTTAAATTTTAACTATAACCCGGGAACATCTAAGCCACCAAGTTTTTCCAAACCATTTGTGAAAAGGACCGCTCGTATTAGAGGAGCACCATGTATCCCAAGAAAATAAGAGTTCGAGGAAGAAGAAACAAGTGATTCGGAATAAAGAGTTGTAATCATACTGTGTAATATATGTATGATAACGTGCTTGTACTTTTATGCTACATGTAAAATAGCGGTATGGTATGATTGTAAAATATTGTATTAAAAGTTTAAGCGTGAAGTGTTAATGAATTAAGTTTTTCATGATAGAATATTATTTCGGTAGTAGTAGTTAATTTTTGCGCTAGCTATTAAGTATGAACTTTAATGGGTAGGTACTACCCGAACTATAATTATAAAACGCTAATATAAAGAAAAGGCTTTTATAAATAAGTTCATATTATTCTACGAA